>NC_092628.1:46602937-46870437 GCF_039555335.1 Amphiura filiformis
TATTCTGGAATTTGAACATGTTTGGTACACAAATTTTTGTTTAAAAAAAAAAAAATCGGTCACAAATTAATCCGCACGTTGCAAAATCTGGGTTGGTTGGGCTCATTGAATGTTCAGGATTTTTTGTTGTTGTCTAAATATATTTAAAAAAATACATACCAGGAGTTGATGATTGCTGAAAGACGGGACACTGTATCTCCATTTCACCCATTTCCGCTGCAACTTCTTCCAAAGCCAGGAAGATTGGCCCAAAGGCAAGACTGACATTATGTCTGCTGTCCTTGCATGTCCACCTTGAACAAAAAAAAAGACAAAAAAAAAAGACGCAGTAAAATGACATGGAGGAGATGATCAAAAGGCCATGAAGGCCAGAAATGATTTAAATAATGTTTATGTCACCACAATGAATATAACATAATTGAAATGACATAAGCATTAATGTATAAATATAGAATTAGCATACAAAATTTGTAGATAAATTTAGACATTAATCACTCTAAAGAAGCATGTACATGAAATTACAACCAAGTTTGATTCAATAAATATTTCTTAAATTGATTTCTGAAAGTTTTAACATTCATAGCATTTTTTATTTTTAGAGGAAGGTCATTCCAAAGGGAAGGCCCTGATGTCCTGACACCTTTACTCATAAAGTTTGTTTTTCTTTTCTGAATATCATAATCATCGTTTTTCCTAGTTTTGTGGCTATGAATTTCATGTCTTTTACAAAAGTATTCCTTAAATATGTTTGGCAAGTCATCATTAATATGTTTGTACATAAGTACACCAAGTTCCAATTTATAGGATTCATATACATTCAATATATTTAGATCAATGAATAATGGTCTGAGAATGGCGAGAACTCTTGTTAATAATAGATTGTCTGTTCTTTGAGTTCAGTATTTGAAGTACTAATTTGGTAGATTTTCCACCCTTATCGCCACTCACATGCAGCCACAGCTCACCCGTCTTCAAGTTGGCCAGCGGTTCCATCTGATTACTCTGAACCATTTCAGCTACAGTTTCTTTGATGACACTCTTCACATCGACGACCCGTACAACACTCACTTTCGGGTTACTCTTACTATCACCTATAAAGGTAGAGCCCTCGTATTCGTAATTCAGTTTCTTTATCATTTGTAAGTTCGGCCTCAGTTCCCAGCAAGTTAGTTTTCAGTTCCCCGAAAAAGAGTCTCTTTACTTTTTTGAAGAGCGTCATCAGCATGAGTGACCTCATTTGCACCACTGTTGCCTCGAGAATTTTGCATGAGTTGTAAATTTTGCAAGCTTCAACATACCCATCTCTGTCATGCATAATTTGTGCCGCATGCTGGATTTCAATGCTTCATCATTCTTTGCTGGTCGGGACCTTGCTGATGTGCGCATTTCAAAGTCTTCATTTTGCTTTGCACAGTTTCTTACAGTCCTGCGAGAGGCCTTATTTGAGTTTACTCGTACATCACACACTCTTTGTAATTTGAAAGGTGGCCTTCATGTATTACTTGCATAAATTGAATCAGGGTCCGCTTGTTTGTTTACTTTTGCTTCTGCAAGCTTGTGTTTTGTGAGATCTACGAATATTTTCTCGGATCTAATCTGAAATACTTTTAAGTTGTTCAAGTTCATTAGCAGTCCAAACCACTGCTAGTCCGAATTGTTAAGCTTACCTAACGCTAACCCTAACCTAACCCTAACCCTAAACATAACCCTAAACCTAACCCTAACTCTAACCCTAAACCAAACCTAACCCTAAGTCCCTAACCCTTAAAATACAGACTAATGGTGGTTTGGACTGAGTGTGTTTCGGACTGACGGGAGACCCACCATACCATCAAGGTCATTGTATATGAAGCTAGAATTGTGTATGGTACTATGGATTGTATGTCCAGAACTCTGCTCGATGTCTTCCCCTTCTGTACCTTCGCAAGTTTGCCCGTCTTTCTCACATAGTCCTCCAACTTTGCAACAAGCTCGTCCATGTGTTTGATGTACATGCCCTCCATTGTGATATGCTTTAACTGTCTATTGAATTTCTTCGGAAATATAGATAATGGAGCATACTGCAAGGTTAAGTCAGTCTTTGTTTGAGATCCTGTTTCGGTTTTGAATTTGCATGCTCATTATAATCCTGGAATTATGCCCATGCAGCTATGGCAACATAATGATCAACATCAACATAATGATGCTATTATGCTATAGATATAATATACTCATAGTAAAATGAGCTTACCAGGTATTTCTTTCTCACTTCGGCCATTCTTGCCCCTGCTATCTTTTTCTGGCCACCCAAAGGCACGTACCCGAATCTCCAGATCTTTTACACGGGATACAGTTCTGGTGGTAAGGCGGGAGCCTTCAAGGGCTGTAGTGGTCGACATTCTACTAATGCGGAAATCAAGATCATTTGAAATCAAGATTATTCATGCTTTGGGGTGTTTTTTTTTAATATGAAAAACAATGGCTGTGCAACTATATAAACCTTCCCCTGCCTCCCTCCCTTGTGACTTAATTGAACTGACATGAAATTAAACATCAGCCACGGTATACAAAGCTTCAACTGCTAATTTTCGATAATCAGCTATGTTGAAGGGTACCGTGGTATAGGATGTGCAGAGGACACATGTTAACACAGAACCCTGCAACCTTTTTTTTTATTGGATGGACCTAACAAATTTGAACCTCCCCCATCTTCAGCTTCTCTAACATCCCAGAGCCCTCCAAGAATATCATCTAAACCATGTAAGCCATCCTCAATTTTAAATACTCCTGTAAACTTGTTGTCAGTGTCAAGCCCTATGGCATGCATTAGCACAGCAGAGTAAATGTATGCATGAAACCTTTCTTCTTTAGAAATACCTGAATTTGCTGTCTCAGATACAAACCCGAGGAGCAGAGTGCCTGAAAGTCATTAACAGTTTTACTACGTGTGGCAGAAGAATTTTGGTGTGCCTCCTCCAAAAGCTTCTGGCTTGCCCTTTTCATTTTATTGTTGAAGGCAATTTTTTGGAGTTGTCAGATGTTCTAGACCACAGGTCACAGCGCAATTTGGTTTAAAGTTCACCACTTTTTCATTTTCAACAAGGACCAGTACTCACATGGACAATCATCACAGCGTTCGGTTTTATAAACTTCTGTTTCGCAAACTTAGGTTTGACATGAAAGCTTCTGCCAGCTTGTGCCCCTGATTGGAAATCAACATATGCAGGGCATTTAACACCCCGCATCTGCTATTCCATTCATCTCCCGTGCGAATCGGCCTGAATATAAGCAGGGGCCTGAAAAAAAAAGATCAAGATTAATCATGCTTTGGTTTTGGTTTTTTTTTAATATGAAAAACAATGGCTGTGCAACTATATAAACCTTCCCCTGCCTCCCTCCCTTGTGACTTAATTGAACTGACATGAAATTAAACATCAGCCACAGTATACAAAGCTTCAACTGCTAATTTTCGATAATCGGCTATGTTGAAGGGTACCGTGGTATAGGATGTGCAGAGGACACATTTTAATGCGGAACCTTGCAACCTTATTGGATGGACCTAACAAATTTGAACCTCCCCCATCTTCAGCTTCTCTAACATCCCAGAGCCCTCCAAGAATACCATCTAAACCATGCAAGATATCCTCAATTTTAAATACTCATGCAAACTTGTTGTCAGTGCCAAGCCCTATGGCATGCATTAGCACAGACAATGGCAGCAAAGTAAATGTATGCTTGAAACCTTTCTTCTTTAGAAATACCTGAATTCGCTGTCTCAGATACAAACCCGAGGAGCAGAGTGCCTGAAAGTCATTAACAGTTTTACTACGTGTGGCAGAAGAATTTTGGTGTGCCTCCTCCAAAAGCAATTTTTTGGAGTTGTCAGATGTTCTAGACCACAGGTCACAGCGCAATTTGGTTTAAAGTTCACCACTTTTTCATTTTCAACAAGGACCACTTTGGCCTTAAAAGTCACAGCATCTTTCAGCAGGACAAGATTTGTCACCATGACAACAATGTACTGCAAAAACACAACTTCAATCCTTAAAGGGGGGTAACCCTATTGGTTTTGGATATGGATTGTCTTTAAAATTACATAATAATATCAAATATCGCCCCCTTTATGCTGCTTTGTGAAAAAACGAGAGCATTTTCAGCGTAAATGTGAATAAATAGCCAAATTTGCAATCCAATACCTTGGTATACGTGAATTGCATTCTGGGCAGGCAAGCAACAACAACAATTCCCGTTCGTATGACGAATGCTGACATGCTGTACAATGCCCGGCCCGTATTGAACGGAAAATATTTGTTGTTGTTTTCGTACAATAAAAAAAAAAAAGGAAACAAAATATATTTCCCCTTGCAATATGTACATTTCAAATGAATATAAAAAAGTTTGGGTTAAAAATCGAGAGGAAAAAAATCTTCCGATACCAGATTTTGAACCGGTACCTCTCGGTAACGCACAATGCGCTAACCGATTGAGCAATTAAACTATGTACATCGTGGATTTTTTATAACTAAATCGGCATACCGTCTCCTCAGCAGTTAGTGTGGTTCGCTTTTTCACAGAATGTGTATGGCGCTGTTGAGGAGACTGATGGTTCGCAATTAATTCCCTACCCAGAAATCCGAAGTAATTTTTATTTTTACAAACTGGTAACCTCTAAAACCGCTGTGTTTCATGATTTCTCCGAAATACATCCGACTTGGGCGTCAAATTTCAGGATAGTAATGAGAAAAATAGTATCTATTATGTGATACCAAAACCTCATCAACAATGAAAAAAATCGGGGATGATGCTGTCGATCGGGTTACGGACCTTTAATATTATTATTTGTCTCAAAAATCCACTTGGAAACACAGAACACTCACAAAAACAGGTTTTCACATAAACTGACGATGATGCAGGTAATTCTGGTGGTTGCTGGCTTTGTTGGTGGTGCCTGAAACAAAGACTGAAGCCGCTTATGGGCACTGGAGCTGTTGACCCTGGAACATGTGGGATTACATTATTCTGCTGTCAGATATCCTTGTATCGTATACCATAGAAAAATCTCTCCCCACCGGAATTGTTATTTGAGCTGTTATCCTCAAACAGATGTTTTAGTTGTCTACCTAGAAATGTCTTTGTGACATCCAAATCTGGTAAGCATCGTGTTGACACTTCGTAGACAGGTCATGCATAAGTCACCAACGAATACCAATACCTTGTAAGAACCAAAAAAGTGGTTTATTCCGTTGTTTATACTGTTGATTTCCTTCCATTTTCTTCATATCCTTCAAAATCTTCCGAGCATTTGATATCTTGTTGGTAAATATCCTCCTCATGTTTGGTATTTGCCACCCTGTTCTTTTGAGTAGGACTTGGTAAATCTGAAATGAAATGCACATGTACTTTATGTCAATACATGTACTATAAAAATGGCAAGTGAAACTGACTGAGGAATTGCTTGTAATGCACTGTTTGCATCCTTGTTGTCAGGAATCCCTGGGTATAATACACCAGTTCCACAATGTATCTGAGTAAGATTTTAATAACCAAGTCCGATCTTGTCACAACGGCACGGTACACGGGTGCCACTAGTCAGTTACGCTACATGGCGCATAACCAAAGTGGGAATAGAATATTCACAAGTCCAGCACAATATGAACTGTAAGTTATTCAGTTATATGAAGCTTACAAATACATGCGCAGTGTAGATGAGTGATGGAGTTATAAGTCTAGGCAACATAATTGAAGAGCTTTGTTGCATCCACTTTTTGACTTTTTGAGAAAAACAGCTTTTTTAAATTGTGCAAGTATTACTTGTTCGATTTGATTCAATAAAGTGTTGATGAATAGAAACTAAAAGAATAGGTTTAGTACAATTGAATACCTGAGTGGAAGAAGGGCCCAACTCCAATTTTTTACAAAAATGAGTTAGACCCAGCATTTTACTGCCAGCAGACTGTTCTTTCTTGTGTATGAAAGATGAGCCAAAATCCACTTTCTAAATAGTCTTCCAAGTACACTTAATCATGGTTTTCATGGAAGAAAGGCCCAACTCCATGGAGTTGGGCCCTTCTTCTAAAATATTGGGTTAAAGAGGAATTTTGTTCATCCAAGAAATGCTAACATATTGCATACTTCTACTTGTGCAGTTAATGGCTAATTTCAAAATTTCTGTAGCTATTTATAATACATCTGCTTACGGAACTTGTACTTGCAGTACATTAGTGGAAGAAAGGCCCAACTCCAGCTCGTATTAAGACCTGTACCATTGCCGTGGAAACATATATGATTTCGAATGTATGTAATACTCTATGTTCATGTATTAAAGGTCCCCTGAAGATGAAAAAATTCTGTCTATAAAACTTTTCCAAATATTAAGTTTTATCCTTATATCTCAAAAACAGCTTTGATGGAGTTGGGCCCTTCTTCCACTCAGGTATTCAATTTTCAAGCCTTCCTATTTATTTTATTATTTATTTTATATCCTGCCTTTTGTGGATGTAAGGGCTTTTGCTACAAAATAAATTTACCCCTTTTCTAGAAAACATCAAATTTGAGCCCATTTGTTTGCACTACTTTATGTAACTTGACTAATGCTTTCAAAATCAAAAAGAAAAATTGAAATATCTCATTTACTTTTTTAATTATGAATTACATTTTTGAGCATTTCCGGAGCTACAGCTTTCAAACATAGTGACCCCAAACCAGTTCCTTTTGGTTGTAATAGTTAAAGAACATTCAAGGCTACTATAATACATCAAAAAATTATTTTCCTAAAATTTTATATTCATTTCCGGAAATTCCCTAAGATTTCCCAAAACGGGAAGGAAAGGTGGTATGAAGGTCAAACAACCCCCCAAATGTGTATTTTTACCCACACTATAATGTCATGCCAATAACTCAATTTTAGCCAAAAGTGGGTGTAAGGGCTTTTGAAACGGAGCTTTTCATATATACTGGATTTAGGCATATATCAGTCCCTGACATCATGTTTGCAATGAAGCAAATAAATTTGAAATCAACACAGCTACAAGTTTCAACAGGGTTGTCAAACTAATGTAATGTACCCCTTGAAAATGAGAGATACATTTTTGAAAAAGAAAATTAGTCTTTGAAGGACAAGAAACAGCATTCTATATATGAAGAGCTTTGTTTCAAAACCCCTTGCATCCACTTTTGGCCGAAATTGAGTTATTGGCATAATATTATAGTGTGGGTAAAAATACACATTTTGGTGGTTGTTTGACCTTCATACTACCTTCCCTTCCGGAGTTATCGCATATTTGTTTGGGAAATCTTTGGGAATTTCCGGAAATCTAAACTTAAAATGAATATAGAATTGTTTTGTTTTAATTTTTTTGATGTATAATGGTAGCCTGGAATGTTCTTTACCTATTAAAACCAAAAGGAACTGTTTTGGGGTCACTATGTTTCATTTTAAATCATTTTAATTAACAAAAGGTGTAGCTTCGGAAATACCCAAATTTAATTAAAAATTCATAATTAAAAAAGTAAATGAGATATTTCAATTTTTCTTTTTGATTTTCAAAGCATTAGTCAAGTTACATATTGTAGTGCAAACAAATGGGCTCAAATTTGATTGCAAAGGTGGTTTCTAGAAAAGGGGTAAATTTATTTTGTTGCAAAACCCTTACATCCACAAAAGGTGCGATATAAAAGAAATAATAAAATAAATAGGAAGGCTTGAAAATTGTCCCAAACCTATTCTTTTAGTTTCTATTCATCAACACTTTATCCAACCCCAAATTGAATCAAATCGAACAAGTAATACTTGCGCAATTAAAAAAAGCTCCTTTTCTCAAAAAGTCAAAAGTCAGAGTAAATGTATGCATGAAACCTTTCTTCTTTAGAAATACCTGAATTTGCTGTCTCAGATACAAACCCGAGGAGCAGAGTGCCTGAAAGTCATTAACAATTTTACTACGTGTGGCAGAAGAATTTTGGTGTGCCTCCTCCAAAAGCTTCTGGCTTGCCCTTTTCATTTTATTGTTGAAGGCAATTTTTTGGAGTTGTCAGATGTTCTAGACCACAGGTCACAGCGCAATTTGGTTTAAAGTTCACCACTTTTTCATTTTCAACAAGGACCAGTACTCACATGGACAATCATCACAGCGTTCGGTTTTATAAACTTCTGTTTCACAAACTTAGGTTTGACATGAAAGCTTCTGCCAGCTTGTGCCCTTGATTGGAACTCAACATATGCAGGGCATTTAACACCCCGCATCTGCTATTCCATCCATCTCCCGTGCGAATCGGCCTGAATATAAACAGGAGCCTGAAAAAAAAAGATCAAGATTAATCATGCTTTGGTTTTGTTTTTTTTTAATATGAAAAACAATGGCTGTGCAACTATGAAAAAGTCAAAAGTGGATGTAAGGGGTTTTACAACAAAGCTCTTCATATGTATGTATATGTTATGTATCTTTTGAAATGAGGAGTTCATACAGTGTATGTGATTTTCATTTTCCAAAGGGTAACAGTGTTAAGAAAAAATGTAAAATCTACATACCAAAATGGCCTGTACTTCTAACTGATAGGGGCTTCAGAGGAATCTCCTTCTTGTCCTTGGTAATTTTCTTGCTTAGGCCAAGGCCTGTTGAGTCTACCAGCACTTGCAATGGGAACATGTATGGCTGCATTTGCAAAGACTGTTGCATTGTCTCTCTTAGCTTTTGTGCCCCTGCTATCTTTTTCTGGCCACCCAAAGGCACGTACCTGAATCTCCAGATCTTTTACCCGGGATACAGTTCTGGTGGTAAGGCGGGAGCCTTCTAGGGCTGTAGTGGTCGACATTCTACAAATGCGGAAATCAAGATCATTTGAAATCAAGATTAATCATGCTTTTTTTTTTTTTTTTAATATGAAAAACAATGGCTGTGCAACTATATAAACCTTCCTCTGCCTCCCTCCCTTGTGACTTAATTGAACTGACATGAAATTAAACATCAGCCACGGTATACAAAGCTTCAACTGCTAATTTTCGATAATCAGCTAAGTTGAAGGGTACCGTGGTATAGGATGTGCAGAGGACACATTTTAACACGGAACCCTGCAACCTAAATTGGATGGACCTAACAAATTTGAACCTCCCCCTTTTTCAGCTTCTCTAACATCCCAGAGCCCTCCAAGAATATCATCTAAACCATGTAAGCCATCCTCAATTTTAAATACTCCTGTAAACTTGTTGTCAGTGTCAAGCCCTATGGCATGCATTAGCACAGCAGAGTAAATGTATGCATGAAACCTTTCTTCTTTAGAAATACCTGAATTCGCTGTCTCAGATACAAACCCGAGGAGCAGAGTGCCTGAAAGTCATTAACAGTTTTACTACGTATGGCAGAAGAATTTTGGTGTGCCTCCTCCAAAAGCTTCTGGCTTGCCCTTTTCATTTTATTGTTGAAGGGAATTTTTTGGAGTTGTCAGATGTTCTAGACCACAGGTCACAGCGCAATTTGGTTTAAAGTTCACCACTTTTTCATTTTCAACAAGGACCAGTACTCACATGGACAATCATCACAGCGTTCGGTTTTATAAACTTCTGTTTCACAAACTTAGGTTTGACATGAAAGCTTCTGCCAGCTTGTGCCCCTGATTGGAAATCAACATATGCAGGGCATTTAACACCCCGCATCTGCTATTCCATCCATCTCCTGTGTGAATCGGCCTGAATATAAACAGGGGCCTGAAAAAAAAAAAGATCAAGATTAATCATGCTTTGGTTTTGTTTTTTTTAATATGAAAAACAATGGCTGTGCAACTATATATATAAACCTTCCCATGCCTCCCTCCCTTGTGACTTAATTGAACTGACATGAAATTAAACATCAGCCACAGTATACAAAGCTTCAACTGCTAATTTTCGATAATCGGCTATGTTGAAGGGTACCGTGGTATAGGATGTGCAGAGGACACATTTTAATGCGGAACCTTGCAACCTTATTGGATGGACCTAAGAAATTTGAACCTCCCCCATCTTCAGCTTCTCTAACATCCCAGAACCCTCCAAGAATACCATCTAAACCATGTAAGCCATCCTCAATTTTAAATACTTGTGTAAACTTGTTGTCAGTGCCAAGGCCTATGGCATGCATTAGCACAGACAATGGCAGCAAAGTAAATTGTATGCATGAAACCTTTCTTCTTTAGAAATACCTGAATTCGCTGTCTCAGATACAAACCCGAGGAGCAGAGTGCCTGAAAGTCATTAACAGTTTTACTACGTATGGCAGAAGAATTTTGGTGTGCCTCCTCCAAAAGCTTCTGGCTTGCCCTTTCCATTTGATTGTTGAGAAGGTAATTTTTTGGAGTTGTCAGATGTTCTAGACCACAGGTCACAGCGCAATTTGGTTTAAAGTTCACCACTTTTTCATTTTCAACAAGGACCTCTTTGGCCTTACAAGTCACAGCACCTTTCAGCAGGACAAGATTTGTCACCATGACAACAATGTGCTGCAAAAACACAAATATGTTGGCAACAGTGACAAATCCATCCTGTGAAGGTGCTGTGACTAGCTTCTGATCCTTCTGTACCTTATTTGTATTGGGTTCTGGATACACTTCCTTCAATTCAAATAAAATAAAAAACCTTGTTGATGAAACCCATGCCACCTTCCAGCAGCAGGTCTTTCACATGGCCGTTAATATATCTCACTCGATTGTTGTACCAATCAAGGTTGTCCCTGGGCAAAATTGATGAAAAAATGACGTTCTGGCACACAGACTGAGCACCGATGCATGTCTCCACCACATTGCTAATAGTTTCCTGCGCTGTCTGGTTCTTGGAACCATCTTTATTGGTCACATTGTTCATACCCACATGGACAATCATCACAGCGTTCGGTTTTATAAACTTCTGTTTTACAAACTTAGGTTTGACATGAAAGCCTCTGCCAGCTGGTGCCCCTGATTGGAAATCAACATATGCAGGGCATTTAACACCCTGCATCTGCTGTTCCATCCATCTCCCGTGCGAATCGGCCTGAATATAAACAGGGAGTGTTAAGATGCTTTGGCCAGTTTACCCTGACTTCCTTCCCGGTGTCTTTTAAGCGTTGAATGCTTGAAAGTTTGATTTTCCCCCACCGAATTTATTCCCCTTGCTCAGCTGAATGTGGTCATTGTTACATTTTTTGCACTGTTTGTGTTTAGTGTTACATTCATAAGTGTGTCAAATGTGCACAAAAGTATTAAAACTCCCTTTTGATGGAGTTAACACAACTGCTTTACTACAATGTGAAACTGTTGGACCAGTTGATTTAACTGGACTTGTGGCCTCCAGGTCCAATGCATGGCCCTTGTAGCTCTTTCAAAGTCTATTATGACTGGTGATTGGTCTTCTGCTAGAACCACATGTCCACCAAAACAAACGAAAGTTATTGAAGACATTTAAATCAACTGTTGGCTATGGTCTCTGAGTTTGTGGGTATAATATGTCTGACCAGGTAACCGAATTAATAAATGTTGCTGATACTACATGGTGCCATCCTATAACAACTAACATATGGCTGTTGGGTCAATCTGCTTGTAATATTTCATGGCTTGTTCCTCATTCTGGACTTGTGGCCTCCATTTCCAATGCATGGCCCTTGTAGCTCTTCCAAAGTCTATTTTGACTGGTGATTGGTCTTCTGCTAGAATCACATTTCCACCAAAACAAACAAAAGTTATTGAAGACATTTAAATCACCTGTTGGCTATGGTCTCATGAGTTTGTGGGTATAATATGTCTGACCAAGTAACCAAATTAATAAATGTTGCTGATACATGGTGCCATCCTGTAACAAATAACATATGGCTGTTGGGTCAATCTGCTTGTAATATTTCATGGCTTGTTCCTCATTCTGGACTTGTGGCCTCCAGTTCCAATGCATGGCCCTTGTAGATCTTCCAAAGTCCATTATGACTGGTGATTGGTCTTCTGCTAGAATCACATTTCCACCTAATAACAAAAGAAAGTTAATGAACACATTTAAATCAACTGGTCCAATAGAACTTGCCAGCACACTGCATGTTGTTAATATTTGGTTCAAATTTCACAATCTGATCTCTGAGCGTGTCAAGATTAGTGTACCTAATTAGTTGACCTGTTGCTGGACAGTACACTAGGTCGTCCTTCACATTGATCTCATCTTGAAGCAAACTGATATATGAATTCACGGTTCACTGAACATTCCTTTTACATTCTTCCACTAACATGCTGACAGCCTCTGGGAGAACCATTCCCAAGTCCAATATCATTTTGACGTCCAATCATTTCTTCACGAATCTGTTGTTGGATATCCTGTAACCACCCTGGGTGAAATGCCTGATTGTGGATTTCACACATATAGTGCAGGATACAACAGGCTGTTATTACTGTGGGGATGAAGTTTGTGTTAATGTCATTTCTCTTAAGGAGACAACACTATCTCCCTTTGAGTCTGCCAAATGTGCCTTGAACCACCATCCTAGCTTTACTGAGAATGTGATTAAATAGGGTGTGTTCTGCAGGTAGATGACCATTGTCGCTGAATCTCTTCATAAGCCAGTTCATTAGTGGATAAGCTGGATCGCCAATAATTATTAATGGTATGTTCACACCTTGGATGTTCTCTGTTATCTATACCAATAATAAAAAAAAGAGAAACAAGCACTGTCTTTAAAAAAGACAATGCTATGGATAAAGATCCTATTTCATAATTTCACAAATGTGCAAGCAGCGCAGTATATTGGCCCACACAACAGCAATGTCTGACAATCAAAAAATAATAGATTTTGAGATAACACATAACAATTTGACTGTTGAACTGGGCAATTTTTTGGTATTTGCAGATGTTTTATGCCACAAGTTCCTGTGCAATTCGGTGTAAAGTCAACAACTTTCTCATCTCAACAATGACCACTTTGGCCTTGCAAGTCACAACACCTTTCAGTGTATAGGACAAGATTTGTGACCATGACAACAACATGCTGCAAAAATCCCGGGCAAAAACACAAATATGTTGCCAACAGTGACAAATCCATCCTGTGAAGGTGCTGCGGTAACCACTCATCTAGTATCATTCTCATCATTCTATTGTTGGCCTACAGCCGTTCATCTTGTGACTTACCCCGCCTAACTTATTTGAAAAGTATTCTGCCACCTACCTTTTGTTCCATAAGTAGTCTATGAGTTACATGAGTTCTGCTTGAAAACTGTGCTGTATAACCAGTAGAAAGTCATCTTCTTTCAAACCTATGTCAGCAACACCCTGAGGTTTGTATGTACGTACCTGCCATATATGCATTGGGGTCTGGATAAGCACTGACTTTTGCAAGCTGCATTAGAGGCTTCATTCTCTTTCCATCCCACCGCCACGATGATGTTGGGCATTTTGAACTGGACCATTCGTCCCCTTCATAAAGGGTTGGATGACACTTGCATTAAAAGTCCTTCCTTATGTCATCTATGATGGATTGATGATTCACACCTTGCAGCAGTTTCCCGGCTATCTTGACGCGATCATCCTTTGACATATGTGCGCCAACCTGAAGTTCATGCCCGTAATGTGTCTTGCATATCACAACTTTCACTGAACATCCGTCGTCGGTGACATCCATCCCTGCAGTACATCTAGTATTCAATCTCCATGATGTAGGTATGTGACAAAAAAAATAAAAGTCCCTGTACTTAACAAAAACTTACTTTATCAGAAAGCTTATAAAATAGCTCTCCAATGACACCAAGATCACCTCTGTATGACAAAATATAAAGCAGTTATGATACTTTTTGTGTCGTCCAAATGGCTTATTTATGTTCAATGGCTGTCATTGAATACAATGCGTGCTATATACACCGCTTAGGACCGAATTGGCGAATCGGCCCATTTAATGTGCTCAAAAGCAAAATTGTTTTTTCCTATTTCTTGTTCAATTTCCATGAATTTGGTGTCATCTGAAAGCTAAGAAAACGATCTTAAAGAATAAATGGAAATATACACATTGTTAGACATGGTTGCCATGGCAACGGATAGCAAAAGCCCTCCATTTTAAGAATATCAATAAAAGTTGTAGGTCGGGATAGTAAGGTTTCACCCAAACTTTTGCTTGATCTTCATAAACTTTGGTGTTATTTGAAGACAACTATGTATTAAAATAGGGTCCACTCAGTTGATTACCAGATCTCCAAAGATAAGATCAGCTCCCAGTGCTACTTTAGGAATGTCATAATCAGTTGCATCTGCGTAAGTCTCTTCACCTGACCAATATGCTATTTTATAATATGTAATTCTGTTTCTTTTCTTCATTTTTTCTACTTTACCAGAGTAGATGGTTTTTGTGCTGGTGTCCTTATCATAACAAGTGTGGCAAATACAGCGTCCTACAATGGTGCCTGTCAGAATGTGAACGAGAAGTTCATGTGTGTCATCAGCCAAATACGGAAATACCGCTGCCAAATTGGTTATGTCAACATCTTTCACCTTTTTCTCGATTTGTTTCCTCTCTTTGTCTGCTTTCTGTTGCCTTTTGTTTGCAGCTCGCCAGAACTTTTTCAGTTCTTTGATTTCTTTCAACAGCTTTACTATTTTGACATCTTTTCGTTTCATCGAGTTCTTTTTTCTGGTGATATCTTGGTTAATGCCTGGTTTTGACGGGGCTGGGGGTTTCCGTTTCTTTGCCTTTTAACTTTAAAATTCTTTGCCATTTTAACTTTAAAATTCTGTAAAGAAATAATAAAGAGAGAAATTAAAAAGAGCTTGTCCACAGTAGTCCTTGTTGTAAAATGCAATCTAGAATGTTTGTTGAAATAATTTCATTATAGTTTTAATTATAAAAATTACAACTTTTTTCACCCCCCCCCCCCCAAAAAAAAAACAAACCCTTTTTTTTGTGGAAAATTGACAACAATAAAAAAAATAAATTAAAATAAAATAAAAAAACAATTTGGGTCGGTCGGGGGAGTTTCATGATGGACTAGGCCTACCACAGTTTACCACTTCCTGCAATTCAAATAAGACAATATTAGACAATAAATCTTGTCGATGAACCCTGTGCTATGTTCCAGCAGCTGGTCTTTCACATGGCGGTTTATATATCTCGCTCGATTGTTTTACCAATCAAGGTTGTCCCTGGGCAAAATTGAAGAAAACATGATGTTCTGGCACACAGACTGAGCACGGATGCATGTCTCCACCACATTGCTTATCACTTCCTGCGCTGCCTGGTTCTCGGAACCATCTTTATTGGTCATATTGTTTGTGCCCACATGAACAATTATCACGGCGTTCGGTTTTATAAACTTTACCAACTTTGGCCTGACACGAAAGCGTTCCCCAGCTTGTGCCCCCGACTGAAAATCAACTAATGCAGGGCATTTAACATCCCGCATATGCTGCTCCATATATCTCCCGTGTGAATCGCCTGAATATAAACAGGGGCCTGAAAAGATTTTAAAAAATTGTTACAAATTTTTCAAACAAAGGAACTTTTGATTGGTTTTGTTTTGTTTTAAATATGAAAAACAATGGCTGTGCAACTATATAAACCCTCCCCTGCCTCCCTCCCTTGTGACTTAATTTAACTGACATGAAATTAAACATCAGCCACGGTATACAAAGCTTCAACTGCTAATTTTTGATAATCAGCTATGTTGAAGGGTACCGTGGTATAGGATGTGCAGAGGACACATCAGCAACCTAAATTGGATGGACCTAACAAATTTGAACCTCCCCCCATCTTCAGCTTCTCTAACATCCCAGAGCCCTCCAAGAATACCATCTAAACCATGTAAGCCATCCTCAATTTTAAATACTTGTGTAAACTTGTTGTCAGTGCCAAGGCCTATGGCATGCATTAGCATAGCCAATGGCAGCAGACTAAATGTATGCTTGAAACCTTTCTTCTTTAGAATTACCTGAATTTGCTGTCTCAGATACAGATACAAACCCGAGGAGCAGAGTGCCTGAAAGGTCATTAACAGTTTTACTACGTGTGGCAGAAGAATTTTGATGTGCCTCCTCCAAAAGCTTCTGGCTTGCCCTTTCCATTTTATTGTTGAGAAGGCAATTTTTTGGAGTTGTCAGATGTTCAAGACCACAGGTCACAGCGCAATTTGGTTTAAAGTTCACTTTTTCATTTTCAACAAGGACCACTTTGGCCTTACAAGTCACAGCACCTTTCAGGAGGACTAGATTTGTCACCATGACAACAATGTGCTGCAAAAACACAAATATATTGTCAAGAGTGACAAATCCATCCTGTGAAGGTGCATTGACTAGCTCCTGATCCTTCCGTACCTTATTTGCACTAGGTTCTGGTTCCACTTCCTGCAATTCAAATAAGACAATATTAGACAATAAATCTTGTTGATGAACCCTGTGCCCTGTTCCACCAGCTAGTCTTTCACATGGCGGTTAATATATCTCGCTCGATTGTTGTACTAATCAAGGATGTCCCTGGGCAAAATTGATGAAAAAATGACGTTCTGGCACACAGACTGAGCACGGATGCATGTCTCCACCACATTGCTAATCGTTTCCTGCGCTGTCTGGTTCTCGGAATCATCTTTATTGGTCACATTGTTCATACCCACATGGACAATCATCACAGCGTTCGGTTTTATAAACTGCTGTTTTACAAACTTAGGTTTGACATGAAAGCCTCTGCCAGCGTGTGCCCCTGATTGGAAATCAACATATGCAGGGCATTTAACACTCCGCATCTGCTGTTCCATCCATCTCCCGTGCGAATCGGCCTGAATATAAACAGGGGAGTGTTAAGATGCTTTGGCCAGTTTACCCTGACTTCCTTCCCGGTGTCTTTTAAGCGTTGAATGCTTGAAAGTTTGATTTTCCCCCACCGAATTTATTCCCCTTGCTCAGCTGAATGTTGTCATTGTTACATTTTTTGCACTGTTCGTGTTTAGTGTTACATTTATAAGTGTGTCAAATGTGCACAAAAGTATTAAAACTTCCTTTTGATGGAGTTAACACAACTGCTTTACTACAATGTGAAGCTGTGCTGTTGGACCAGTTGATTTAACTGGACTTGTGGCCTCCAGGTCCAATGCATGGCCCTTGTAGCTCTTCCAAAGTCTATTATGACTGGTGATTGGTCTTCTGCTAGAACCACATGTCCACCAAAACAAACGAAAGTTATTGAAGACATTTAAATCAACTGTTGGCTATGGTCTCTGAGTTTGTGGGTATAATATGTCTGACCAGGTAGCCGAATTAATAAATGTTGCTGATACCACATGGTGCCATCCTGTAACAAATAACATATGGCTGTTGGGTCAATCTGCTTGTAATATTTCGTGGCTTGTTCCTCATTCTGGACTTGTGGCCTCCAGGTCCAATGCATGGCCCTTTGTAGCTCTTCCAAAGTCCATTATGACTGGTGATTGGTCTTCTGCTAGTTCACATTTCCACCAAAACAAACGAAAGTTATTGAACACATTAAAATCAACTGGTCCAATAGAACTTGCCAGCACACTGCATGTTGTTAATATTTTGTTCAAATTCCACAATCTGATCTCTGAGCGTGTCAAGATTAGTGTACCCAATTAGTTGTTGGACAATACACTAGGTCGTCCTTCACATTGATCTCATCTTGAAGCAAACCGGTATATAAATTCACGGTTCACTGAACATTCCTTTTACATTCTTCCACTAACATGCTGACAGCCTCTGGGAGAACCATTCCCAAGTCCAACATCATTTTGACGTCCAACCATTTCTTCACGAATCTGTTGTTGGATATCCTGTAACCACCCTGGGTCAAATGCCTGATTGTGGATTTCACACATGTTGTGCAGGATACAACAGGCTGTTATTACTGTGGGGATGATGTTTGTGTCATGTCATTTCTCTTAAGGAGACAACATCATCTCCCTTTGAGTCTGCCAAATGTGCCTTCAACCACCATCCTAGCTTTACTGAGAATGTGATTAAATACGACGTGTTCTGCAGGTAGATGACCATTTTCGCCGAATCTCTTCATAAGCCAGTTCATTAGTGGATAAGCTAGATCGCCAATAATTATTAATGGTATGTTCACACCTTGGATGTTCTCTGTTATCTATACCAATAATAAAAAAAAAGAGAAACAAGCACTGTCTTTAAAAAAGACAATGCTATGGATAAAGATCCTATTTCATAATTTCACAAATGCGCCTACATATGGCAAGCAGCGCAGTATATTAGCCCACACAACAGCAATGTCTGACAATCAAAAATAATAGATTTTGAGATAACACATAACAATTTGACTGTTGAGAACTGGGCAATTTTTTGGTATTTGCAGATGTTTTATGCCACAAGTTCCTGTGGAATTCGGTGTAAAGTCAACAACTTTCTCATCTCAACAATGACCACTTTGGCCTTGCAAGTCACAACACCTTTCAGTGTATAGGACAAGATTTGTGACCATGACAACAACATGCTGCAAAAAATCCGGGAAACACAAATATGTTGCCAACAGTGACAAATCCATCCTGTGAAGGTGCTGTTCTATTGTTGGCCTACAGCCGTTCATCTTGTGACTTACCCCGCCTAACTTATTTGAAAAGTATTCTGCCACCTACCTTTTGTTCCATGAGTAGTCTATGAGTTACATGAGTTCTGCTTGAAAACTGTGCTGTATAACCAGTAGAAAGTCATCTTCTTTCAAACCTATGTCAGCAACACCCTGAGGTTTGTATGTACGTACCTGCCATATATGCATTGGGGTCTGGATAAGCACTGACTTTTGTAAGCTGCATTAGAGGCTTCATTCTCTTTCCATCCCACCGCCACGATGATGTTGGGCATTTTGAACTGGACCATTCGTCCCCTTCATAAAAATAGAGATGATTATTTATCATAAAAGGGGACGAACAGTCTGGTGGGATGGAAAATGAGGTTTTTTCAAATCCAATCACCTCCAACATAATACCGTCTATGGGCGCGGCCATTTTGAATATCATTCGGTGACAATCGGAACTTGCCGTAACAATTTCCGATTACTCAAACGGATGTGACGTATTGCATTTCGTCATCAAAATTGACCAAAACACTGCCCTCTGGGAAGCAAATGTCATTAATGATTCTTTCGATCGGTCTAATGTGTTGTAGGCTGTGTGCAACACCCTGAGGTTTGTATGTGAGGTATAGATTGTTGGCTTGATCTTAAGCTGCTTCGACTTCATCATCTTGATGACGTTGATTAGATTTCAGTCCATATTCTCGATAATGTTCGTAATATGCTTGCCGACCAAATGCTTGGGTTGGATGACACTTGCATTAAAAGTCCTTCCTTATGTCATCTATGATGGATTGATGATTCACGCCTTGCAGCAGTTTCCCGGCTATCTTGACGCGATCATCCTTTGACATATGTGCGCCAACCTGAAGATCATGCCCGTAATGTGTCTTGCATATCACAACTTTCACTGAACATCCGTCGTCGGTGACATCCATCCCTGCAGTACATCTAGTATTCAATTTCCATGATGGAGTACTTCTAAGTCTGTTCCCCCATTGCCTATTCTTTCCAGATCTGTTACACATGTAGTGCCGCACACCTTCAGTCTTGCACCCTTTACTAAGACAAAATACAAATTTGATGGTTTCCTTGATATAATTGCAAGGTTATCATCAACGAAATTTTGGAATTTCCCCTTGCCCAATTGGCAGGTGGCTGTATTGAGAGTCTTACTGCTATCAACAGCTCACTCCATAGTACTATACTATGAGGTACATGTAGCTCCTTGAATATGCGATGCCAAAGAGTGTCGGTAAATTTGAGTGCGATTGTAGTTTTGACATCATGGCCACCTATCTCAGTAGCTTTGCATAATTGGTACTCTGGTTGGCTCTGTCCTTAGTCTCATTAATCACGACTCATATCCCCCGATACTATCCTAGGTAGCAAACCCCATACAAACTTCTGTCCCAATGCATGCTGACCGCTAGCAGGAAGCTTTCTTAAAGACTCCAAGTGTGTTTCTCATGTCTAAAGAAAATATTCAGAGAAATCAGTAAATGGTGTTATATGGGTTATTTAATATATGATAGTTCTTATACCAGAACATGCAATCAGAAATGTCACCAAAAAATAAACATAAAAACAAAAATATAATTTAGACAGGTATTAATAACAAACCTGAATAAATGATCAGGCAAACTAAACATACAGCCTTTGTGGCTTGAGTAATTTGCAGAAGCCTGGTTCCGTCAGGACACAAGCATGGCGAAAACACGCTTGTGTCCTGACGGAACCAAGCTTCTGCAAATTACTGCCCAGGCCGAACTGACTAGAAAAAAAACGAACAAAGAAACATTAACCACGTTAACACCAAAAAATACAACCGATTCATTGCAATGGGTCCATTAATCTGCTTTTTGCTTTTTCAGTTTGTCATTTATTGCTTTCAGGCTTACACTGTATGTTGTCTGTGATAAAATAACTTTGTGTACATCTAACAGTTTTTTAACTAGCTTGAATGCTTGCATAGGCCAGGGGTCTACCTTTGAAGTTGGTTCTGTGGGATCCAGGAGTGGTTGGAGTTCATAAATGGTATGTTCTGTGGCTGGTGCTGAGTTGGTAGTTGCTGATGTTGGGTGCATGGAGCTGTTGCAGTTTGTCACTAGCCTGAATGCTTGTACCAACTGGGGTCTACCTTTGAAGCTGATTCTGGGGGAGTGGTTGGAGTTGGTGGGCAGTTATTAAGCAATTGTGTGTCTAGTGCTGTGTTGTTAGCGTCAGCTTTCCACAGATTTAAAGTGTTTAAGGTATATCTTTTACAGTTAGATGAAGGCAGTGTGGGTTTTTCAACGATTTGAAGGAGTGTACCACTGCAATTACCAACATGAATTATAGAAAGAAAAATCAACAAATTTTTAAACAAATTTTGAATTTGCATGCTCATTATAATCCTGGAATAATACTGCATGCCCATGCAGCTATGGGCAACATAATGATCAACATCAACATAATGATGCTATTATGCTATAGATATAATATACTCATAGTAAAATGAGCTTACCAGGTATTTCTTTCTCACTTAGGCCATTCTTGTCCCTGCTATCTTTTTCTGGCCACCTGAAGGCACATACCCGGATCTCCAGATCTTGTACACGGGATACAGTTCTGGCGGTAAGGCTGGAGCCTGCAAGGGCTGTTGTGGTCGACATTCTACAAATGCGGCAGGAGGAGCTGGCACCAGGGCCGGGACCTCATCAAACCCCAGGGTGACATTCAGAGGAATCTCCTTCTTGTCCTTGGTAATTAGACCTGTTGAGTCCACCAGCACTTGCAATGGGAACACCAAATCTATGGCTGCATTTGTCAAGACTGTTGCATTGTCTCTCTTAGCTTTTGCGGCTTTGACAATCATTGCTCGATATCCTGCCTTAGGGACCAACACAGATTCGTATTTTGTTGGAAACTTAGGGTCCCAGGTAAGTTGCTTCTGTCAAGCACATAATTATGAAATGCATCCTTAAAATTTGGAACAAAAAGGAAAACAAATGCAGGGGTAGAAAATTGGTTATATCTTACTGATCACATTTTATATTCAGTTCCCCCGAATGACTGCGCCCAAGGTTGCAGATGTGTGCGATAAGCGGATCTGCGCCACAGGAGATGAATCCTTAGCTGATTTTGTCAAACTAGCACATTCTTTCTGCAAAGTGTCATTTTCCTGCTGAAGTGCTGCCAAGCGGTGGAACTATTCCTCGTACCCAAGGAGGAAAGGCTCCATATAGCTATGGAGGAAAAACAAAAGCCGCTGACTTCACAAGAACTTAAATGACTGACACCTTTCTCATTTTTGAATTATATCATATTTAGATTACATGGTAGGCCTCAAAGCAAATGCCAAAGCAGAATCCCCTAGCAGGCAATTACCTAGGGAAATTGGCAAAACTAAATCTAATTACATACATGGATGCATATTGGAAGAGGTTCTGATATTACTGGCCATATGTGTATCTATAGGATCATGCAAGACATCTTTGCTTTGAAACAGTTGGGTTGCTGTCTTGTCTGTTGCTCTTATGGCATATTTCACAGTCTGAACTGCGGAATAGGTTTCGATATTCATACGACAGGATTTTGGGTCTAGGATATCCCCCATGGTATTAAATGACCCCTCAACAGCGGGGCCATGGAAACATGACATCAGCGGAAAAATCACATGCCTGATATTGGGTATACTAAATCGATCATTTTTAGACAAATGATCAAACAATACAGCCACACAAGTTCCTTAGCAATGAAATGCAAGGAACTTGCCTGACACCCCCCTCCCCCGCTTGTTGATGTATGCTTAAAATATTTACCTTTACACATCAGCTGTGCCTGGTGAATATGAGAATGCATTAGGATAATCATTAAAGTAAACCAGGACATTGGACAGAGTTTCCCTAAATTGAGCCAATCCATATTCTGAAGGGCGGGTACAGTCGGCGGTACAGATAGGTCTGCCGTTTTGGTTCCTATTTTTCCCATGTTGTATCTTTGAAAATTTTGTTTGTCCCCACTTGTAAAATCACCGTTGTCGGTTCTGCATGCTTATAAAGCAGCTGCCCGAACTTCTTAACCAATTGCCTTGATTGTGCCCCTCCTTTTCCCTCCCATGTCGTCAAACCTCCACCAAGTAGCTGGGTGTTCTTGTCTCCTGCCCTTTTTACGATACTATCGCCCACAATCCATGTTCGTCTGCTTCTATCTGTAATAAAGCGAACAAGAACATGCAACCAGCAAATGCAACAAAACCAAATAATGCGAAAGCCTTCAATGCAAAATTGTCTCGTTCTGACTGAAGTAAACGTTTGACAAGATTAACCTCCAAATTATAAATTGCCTGTTGACAAGCTGAATGATCTGTAACAGCAGTGGCCTCAGTTTGAGTATAGTTCCGATATTTGCAAGCCATCTTCATGTGTCCGTGTTGTCCACAGCAACGCTTTCATAATTTGCATACATTTTCCCTACCTTAGAGGAGTTCATAGCATCATTGTTTCGAGTTTAGCGTCACTGCTTCCAGTGGACTGCAGTAAGTTATAAGCATTGTAAGCATTTCATCCAGACTTTGGTAAATGCTTTGTAGCCTCGCCGCTATTTCTTCTGGTGTCTCTGTGCTGCCATATGCCATCTCTAAAAGTGGCCAGGTAATCTTTGGCCGTGGCATCTGGCTTCTCTGTCCGTAAATCATTAATTAGCTCCAAGGCCGGTGTCCTTATAGCCCCTCATGGAGACAATGTCGCCTTTCACCCATCTGGAAGGTCATTCCACTCCTCTAAATATCCTTCCACTAGAACTGCCCAGCCCAGGCTCTTCATTGTTAGCTGGTGGAGCTTTTCCAGAGAAAGGTCTCAACTTGTGATAGCTAGATAATGAGAGCGCAAGTGGCAGATCCTTCATGGGATCCAGAATCATTAATTAGCTCCAAGGCCGGTGTCCTTATAGCCCCTCATGGAGACAATGTCGCCTTTCACCCATCTGGAATGTCATTCCACTCCTCTAAATATCCTTCCACTAGAACTGCTCAGCCCATGCTCTACATCGTTAGCTGGTGGAGCTTTTCCAGAGAAAGGTCTCAACTTGTGATAGCTAGATAATGAGAGCGCAAGTGGCAGATCCTTCATGGGCTTAGAAGAAGCCACTAGCATGAACTTGTCACTAGTTGCTGTAATCATACCTAATGAAACCCGTCTGAATGTATTGTTCACGGTTATAACTAATATCATGACGAGGTACTAACATGGTGACAGAGGTGGGATTCGAACCCACACTATCAAAATGACTGGTGGTGATGAGTACTTCTTATCCTGCCTTTTCAAAGACATCCATACCTAGTACTACATTCTTGGGTAAATTACTCTTCACTGTAGTTGTAACCTAGCCAGTGAAGTATTCACAATCTAACCACACCCTTGCTACTGGTAAAGTTACTCTACTTATCAATCCCTTGAGGTTGACAGGTTTCTTCTGATATTGATAAGGTTCAACAAACTTCTTATCAACTACTTTTTGGTCACAGACTGTATTCAACTTGACTTTCACATTTTGACCATTTACTGTCCCTGGTACCACTTTGTCTACCTTGTCTATTACAAAACTTCTGTCAAATATGCACTTTTCTCTCTCCTTTTTGGGCATTGGACAAGATATATGTCCCGTTCTTGGCAAGAATAGCATCACCTTTCAGTACTACTATTAAGTTTACCACCTGTTGTAACCTTTCCACTGCTTGCTGGATATGATCTTGCATTTGACTTGCTTTGCCCTGGACTATTTGTGCCCCTTATACTCGGATCTATCATGGGCTCAACACAACGCTTGCTGTCCCATTCCAACACTCATGCATACCCAAGCATAGAGTCAAGTAGTTAATCAAATGTCTTATGCTTAAGGTGGTACGAAAGGCAAAATCAAGTTGCTCTGATTGAGATTAAAATAGACTTGTTGCAGAGAGATATGCAAAATAATCTTAATTCTAAAATTTGAGCCAAATCGGACAAACGGTTTTTGAGATATTGCTGTTGAAAGATTCTTTGTATTCTATTGTTTTTGCCAATATATTGATGAAGTTAATGAAAAAAAAAAAAAAAAATAATGTGCTCATTAATATTAATTTTTGCCAATATTTTCCCAATATTTTATGAATAAACCTTCATACTACTTTTACCTTTAAAATTTTGACCTGAAACTTTGCCAATGTGTCTCTATGACCTAAACCTTTAACATGATTTTCCATAAATCTAATTTGCATATTTGCATAATTAATTAGCCTTAAGTATAATGCTAATTAATTATGCAAATATGCAAATTAGATGGGCGGGAAAATCACATGGTAATGTTTTAGGCCATAGGAACACATTGGCAAAGTTTCATGTCAAAATCATATAAAATAAAAGTAGTATGAAGGTTTATTCATAAGATATTGGTATAATATTGGCAAACATGAATATTCATGAGCACATTTTGCCAATTTTCCTCATTAACTTCATCAATATATTTGCAAAAGCAATAGAATACAAAGAAACTAAAAACATACATATCTTGACAACCGTATGTCCGATTTCCTTCAAACAAAAACTATTTTGCTCAGTGTATTTAGCTTAACTTATTCAATCTATTCAAATGGTTCTAAATTCAGTTTCTGTTTTCCAGAAACATCGTTTCGAACCCCCTTAAACCAAATCAAGTTAATTCTACATAGCATATGTATTTCTTCCTGTCTGATAGTTATGGTTATAACTAATATCATGATGAGGTACTAACAAATGTGACCCTCGGCACAACTGAGCCCGGATGTCGCCAGTGCCACTATTGAGATATGCTCCATCGAACTTAACAATAAACAATAGGAAACAAAGGATTTATTGACTGTTTTATTGATTTTCACTACTTAAATGTCAAGTAATATAGACATGATATACATCATTTTAAAGCTAATTTCAAGCAGAATATTTTGGTTGAATATCTCAAAAATGATGATTGGCGACTTCAGGGCTCAGTTGTGCCGAGGGGTCACAAATGGTTAAGCAAAAGTAAATGCATGTCCAAAAAATGCCCATTGAGAGTACATGAGAGTATTTCTAGAATGTAAATCCTTATTAAAGTTAAGATTGAAGAACATGGGTTAAAAGTTTCACAATGTTTCATGTCATTCAAGTTTAGAAAACTGTTAACTTTTACCTTTTTTGGACTGCCAAATAATTGTGACGTGTCATGTCAAAAGGAGACACTTTTGGGCAGGATCGTAAATGGAGAAAAAGCCAAAAATCTGCCTGGGGTGATTTTTTTCACAATTTGGGTTTGTTGCGAATTTGTGATGTTATTAATGTTAAAAATATTGTCTGATAGGTTCAGGCCAGAATATAACTGGCATCTTGTATTTTTTGAGACATTTGTCAAGGTAATTCCTACTCTCAACATCGCCAATGATATTTTTAAAGGCCGATATCTCAATTTCCAATTTTATAATACCATAACTTACAAACTCAATATCTTCGCTTAGGAATGTCCGATTTCATTGGGGGAAAAGGCATTGTGGAGCAAAATATCTCTTAATTTAAGATATGTAAAAACCTCAAAATCGATAACCTGCCCAAAAGTGTCTCCTTTTGACATGACACGTCACAATTATTGTTTCTAATGAAGAGAGACTGCATCCATTTGCCCTTGGTTATACCTTTGTACAGGAGGCAACCTTTGTTAATCTGTGAATCCACACTTTTACAGTAGCATGTATTGAGCACATATAATTTGCCATGCCTAGAACCTGTTTGCGTATACACGCTTACATGTTGAACTTGGTATTTTGAAGGGAGTGGCTAAATATTGCCATTTTATTCTGTAGTTTTATTGCTAATATCAGCAGTGAAGTCACCAATCTTCTTGTAAATGACTAACTGACATTCCTCATGGAATAACCATACATGTGAATTAGGTGATCTTTAGCTTGTTTTCGCTGTTGAAAGGGATTCAATCATGTTTTACCATTGCTCATCACTGTTTAACAACTCGCGTCCAGCGTGTCTGCATGGTTTACTTCACGGAGTAAACCATGCAGATGATGCGGACTCATCGTTGTTAAAAAGTGATAAACAATGGTGAAACCCGATTGAATCCTGAAATGAAGCCTATTATAAATTGTCTTATTGCAATTCTTTTGATGCAGGTGTTAGCTTTAAGGGGGTACTACACCCCTGCCCAATTTTGTGCCTATTTTTGCATTTTTCTCAAAAATTATAGCGCATTGAGGACAAGTAAGATGTGTATATTATAGGGGCAAGGACTACAACTACCTAATTTTGTTTCAGCACAGACAACAGTTGTGGAGTTACAGTCAAAAATGAGGGAAACCCAATATTTGATCAATAAATCAATAACTACTTCCTTTGAGTTGCTGAATTTTCAGTACAGTAGTTGTAGTCCTTGCCCCTATAATTTAAATATCTTACCTGGCACCAATGTGCTATAATTTTTGAGAAAAATGCAAAAATAGGCACAAAATTGGCCAGGGGTGTACGTAGTACTCCCTTAAAGGATGGTTTACAACTGATGCCTAATATTTTTGCTGACAAGCTGGTAAATTTGCAGCATTTCATGCTCAGACTGGTAGCAATGTAGCAGGAATAAAGTTTTTTTTTTGCTCATAAATGTGACCTGCTCCCAAGAAATTGGTGTTAAGTCGCAAATTGGTATATAGTTTCAAGACCTCTGACTGCTGAGTTGATTGTTTTTTGTTTGCCTCACACCTACACAAGCCAGTAGTGTCCTTGTGAATGCCATATTGGCTTGCAGAATACCCCATTCACAAAGATATATTACTTTAGTGCACGTCAAACAAAAAACATCAACAGCAACATCCTTAGAGGTAACAGCCAAGTGGTCTTGAAGCTACCAACTTGCATCTTTATGCTCAGTCTGTGGGAGCAGGTTGCAAATGGTATTATTGTTCTGGTTACACCACATCAATCAGGCGAAGGTCCCTGTCAGGGTGCTAACTTTGCCTGGTTAATTCCCAACTAACTAATTGTGTTTTTATACTCTCATTGTGTTGGTGATGTCAATGCATTAAGGGATCTAGAAGGAGCGTTTATGGCGTTTCGACAGTATTTTTGTGGGACATGAGAGCACCTCAGGCGTGTCGAATTGTATTCTGAATACTGAAGCATGTCTTTCTGATATCAAATAATTTTCATTTTTTGAAATTCACGATATAATACAAATTTTATGACAAATTATTAAAATTTGATGTTTTTCAAATTTTTGATATATAACAGTCCTCGAAATAAATTTTATAAATCTAATGATATATTCTTAAAGTGTATGTAGCTGGGAGGAAAAGCCGACGATCAATTGAAAATTTTGACCTTTTATATTGAAGATATGGATTTTTTCCCCAAAAGACCTAAATTTTTCTGGTGTTTTGGGAAAAAATAATCCATATCTTCAATACGAAAGGTCAAAATTTTCAATTGATCGTCGGGTTTTCATCCCATCTACATACACTTTGGGTAGAAACCATCAGATTTATAAAGTTTACTTCAAATACTGTTAAATATCAAAAATATCAATTTTTAATGATTTGCCATAAAATGTGTATTACATTGCAAATTTCAAAAAATCAAAATTATTTGATATCCTTCCTATTCAGAATGCAATTCGATATGTCTGATGTGCTCTAATGTCCCACAATAAATACTGTCCAAACGTTCATACCCCTTCCCTTAAGGTAGCTGTTTGAAGCGTGCATCTATACCTGTACATAATGGTACACAGTGCTTAATCGAATGCTTACAATTTGAAGCTGCACCCAATGAAATATTCATGGATGATGTCTCCAAGTCACAGAGTATAAAAATACTATATAGTACCAAAACTTATTAGGTACATGCACCCCTGCATATACAAAATGTATGCCACATGTGTGCTTTAATTGTTTCAACCATGTATAAAAAAATAACAATTAAATCATGTGTAAAGTTTTGTAGTGATGTAATGTGGTAGAGCATTTGTAAGACACTGACAGGTACAACCTGATGGAGTCGCATCCACACAGACATAACCACCTTCTTGCATTGAAACTTTTAATACTTGTACCATCGTTATTTCAAAATATTATCAAGTTCTGGACATGACCTTTAAAACAGAATGTGTTGAACATAAACCATCTTTATTTATATTTAAAAAAATAAAGATGGGATCATATTATGTTCAACATAATTGTGTTATATCCTCATTCTTAGATTAGCAGTTATTGCAAAAATAACCAAATTACCCCTTTTTCTGATCTGATGCAAGAAATAATCATGATCCATGTGTCATTCATCACAAAAAACATGTTTTTGCCATTTTTCTCCAATTACACTCAATGTGATCGACTTAACCCCCTTTTACATGTTGATCTAGGGTCCTCAATTTCAAAGTTATTTTAACATCAATCAATCTGCAGATGGGATATTCTGATTGTCAATAATCGCATTAACTGATGAGGTTCAATCATTTTGATGCAGCTTGTTGAAGCTTTGTCCAAAAATGTTGCATGGAACCCTCAAAATCAGTATGTGGTAGCCTTTTTGCTTATAATAATAATGTGTAATAATGAAACATTGTAATGTAATCAAGATAAAATAATAAAATATTCTTATACTTATTATGTAACATTATAATACAGACAGAAAAATAAAATATTTGCAGTTTATATCAATTGAAATTTGATTTAATTGTCATGTGAGTGTTTATTTGGTGTAAAGTTCAGCTGAGATCACACCCTTCCCCGTTAGCTCCTCTTATCTTGCAAGTGGGGAAACACTTCATTTTGTCCAGTGAATAAAATTCCACTTAAGGGATGGGGTATGAATGTTTGGACAGTATTTATTGTGGGACATTAGAGCACATCAGACATATCGAATTGCATTCTGAATACGAAGAATGTCCTTCTGTTTTATGGCAAATGATTAAAAATTGATATTTTTGATATCTAACAGTACTCGAAGTAAACTTTATAAATCTGATGATTTATACTTAAAGTGTATGTAGGTGGGATGAAAAGCCGACAATCAATTGAAAATTTTAACCTTTACAGTATTGAAGATATGGATTTTTTCCCAAAACACCAAAAAAAATTAGGTCTTTTGGGGAAAAAATCCATATCTTCAATATGAAAGGTCAAAATTTTCAATTGATCGTCGGCTTTTCCTCCCAGCTACATACACTTTAAAATATATCATTAGATTTATAAAATTTACTTCGAGGACCGATATATATCATAAGATGTGAAAAATATCAAATTTTAATAATTTGTCATAAAATTTGTATTATATCATGAATTTCAAAAAATGAAAATAATTTGATATCAGAAAGACATTCTTTGTATTCAGAATGCAATTCGATATGTCTGATGTGCTCTCATGTCCCACAATAATACTGTCGAAACGCTCATTCCAGATCCCGTAAGTATATACTTTTTTTTTTATTGGCAGCAAACTGATATTGGATGAAAGATCAAACTGTCAGGTCAAGTTTTTGTGTCAATGTGCAAGTAAGCAGTATAGAACAGAATAAAAAGGAATCCTGTATTTTGGACTCATAACAGGTATTAATCATAGGCGTAGATCAAGGGGGGATAAATCCCCCCAATATTTTGCCAGGGGGGGATGGTCCATACAATCATCCCCCCAGTGTTGATGCCTGAATATGGGTTTCTGACCAAATTAACCTCATATTTGCCAATTTTAGCCCCAAAAGTCCAAATTTTTGTGCTCTTCATGCGCATTTATTCCACTTTCGCACCCTACATGTATTTCATCAGTTCAGCTTCAAAATAGCAAAAAGATTTCGCGCGCATTTGTACTATAAACTTATGCTGTCGCGAAAAGGTGCTGGATTGACTATCAAGAATTTTTTTCCAACCCCATCCCCCAATGTCAAAAAGAAATCTACGCCACTGGTAAGTGGTATTAATTATGACTGCAGCAAAAGAACCTTCCTTTTCAAAACCAGCCAGAATGTATTAATCCTTGTCACCTTTGTCAGAACTATGGCAGCAGTGGTATTTCCAGGTGTGGGGTGGGGATTTGAGTCCCCCCTGTTTTAGGCCTGTACCAGGATTCATTTTGGGGTGGGGTGTGGACATTTCTTGAAGAAAATGGGCTACTATGGGATGTTAACTCCCCTGATCAATTTCAATTTGAACAATTTTAGTCACTCAAAATTAAATGTAGTCCATAATATGTGACCTTTTTCGTTCAATCTGGGACCTTTGTGAGAACATTTTTATGTACATGCACAATAACAGGACCTTTTGGTCATATTGGTGGGTGCATTGTACCAACTGCACCCCCGGCTCCCGGAGGGTTTACTCGCATATTGAAGTGGTACCCATGCTTGTCACAGCATCTCAAAATTTAGGGGTACTAGCAAATTTCATTCATTATTGGAGTAGGATATTAGAAATGTTAACCACTATTAGTGGTGTAATGGTGTACATGTAAGACACTAAAATCACGGCTGTCAACTCTCACACATTGGCCGTGAGTCTCACGCATTGGGTCACTTTCTCACACCAAGGTAATATAATCTCACTCCTAGGTAGTAAATCTCACGCAAAATGCTGGAAAAAGAGTAAAATCTCATGCATCTACAAAAGTGATATCGTGCTATAAATGTATACAGATGCTTTTGAGTCGTTCTCAACTTTAATTTCCCCTCTTTTACAAAATTAGTCACTTTTATAGTATTTTTAAAGCTTTTTTGATATAAAATGTATCTATTAATGACAAAATTGGTGGCGCTATTTAGTTACCGGAAATTACCCTTTCAAGCTTTTTTAAAATACAAATAATTCCTTTTATTGTTTGATAAAATATGTTTATAAAATTTCCTTGTTGCTTGTTTCACCTATTCCAGCTGTTTTAATGGCGGTATCATTCACCTAACCCTTGCAAATAAAGAAATATGATTTATGATAAATAGCGCCATCTATAGTTTGCATTTAGTTAATAATGAAGCCAATTCTATATACATCAAACAGCTGTGAGCAAGAGTTATAATTGTCTAGAGTTCGAGGCTCAAAGAACTTGAGCATGATCCAAACGTGGTCTAAGGACCTGCTGGAACTTGAAAAAGGGATCCTTGACCACCACGCATATAATACCGCAACTACCTTATATGAGTGCCCCACCAGTGATCTCACACACTCGTCTACAAGCACTCACAAAAGTGATGTACCTGTGTCTAACAGAATCAAATTGAATGTCCCAGAAGATAGTCAAAAAATTTCTTCCTGCTGAAATTCTAGAAAGGCCCAGGGGGGGTCACTCCCATTGTGGCCTGTACACCATCCGCGATAATAATAAAAACGTGAAAGGGTAGTCTTTCGTGGGTAGGACGATACACGCATATCGTGTTTAGGGTGTCAAAAACATGAAAAATTGGAAAAAATGGTAGCAAAATTGCAATGTGCTAATATACGGATGTAAATTGGACAGATGGAGAGATAAATATGAAAGGGGAAATGATCTTCAAAAAGCAAGCGGTTTTAGGAAAATATCGCAGTTGCACAATATTCCGTTCGGCTCATCCGGTGTGCACCTGGCCAATTGAAGTTCATGAATTTAGCAATGGGGCCTGCAAGTCGATCCTTCTTTAGGGTATGAAAATTGTATTGTTTGAAAATCTTGGTTTAGGGTGTGAAAATAGGCACGTGTTACCTGTTTAGGGTATCGTTTTAGCCAAGGGTTAAATCCTTGTTTAGGGTGCTTTTCAAAAAATCACGGATGGTGTACAGCCCATAATGGGAGGGCCTCCCCCCGGTAGAAAGGGCATGAAATTGCTGCGGCAAAATTTTTTGGGGCCTACAAAGGGCAGGTCATTTTTCACAATGATTTTAGGATTACCATATGTGACACAATCAGGTCCATTTTTGAAAATTGAGTTACTAATTATAATTATTACCTTCTTTAACATTAGATATCATATATACTGAAAATACCAAAAGTCTAGCATACTTGGTTTAAAAGTTTTGCAATGTTTATTTTCTTATGTATTCTTTTGTTTTTTTACTCCATATTTTTGCCTTCATCTCAATTTCAAATTTGCTGCCTTTGGCCCCATGGACCAGATCATGTCACATATTTAATGTGATTAGTACACTGTGCACTTAGTCACTTTCCGAGGAGGGGGGTTATGCAAGGCACCAAAAACAATGAAAATCTTCAACAGGCACGACCGATCTAATTAAAAAAAATTGGGGGAAATGTTTTTCCTACAAATGGCATTTTAAAAATTGCAACACATTTGGATATTTTTAAGGTCATTTGCAAAAAAACAAACTGACCCTACATGTACTTGACAGGTCCATCCACCCCATAAAAGTGTTTTTTGTCGCTAAAGGTCAAAGTTTAGGCTCCACAGGGGTAGAAAAATTGTAAAACAGACTTGTAATTAATGTTTATATTGCAAAAAGAATTTGCTATACATTTTGTATACCAGGCGTGTTACATGTGCCTGGGTATTGAATTCTGGTGAACACAACCTATTTTTGTGATATTACCTACATTGTACAGGGTGCATAACTGAAAAAGTTCCCCTAAATACTTTTTAAAATAAATCGAAAAATATTGGACGAAACTTGCAAAAAGACATGTGTAGCCTTATTTATTTTACACCTATGGAACAAATTAGAGCGTCACTCGTCGTTGCATTCAGTCACTGTCACAATGGTCCATTATGTAAAAAAGCATTTTAAACTGTGTTATACATGTAAGTTGCATCTGAGTCCATAGGAGTCAACTCTCAAACAATACAACAACTCCAGGCCTATTCATGTGTTTAAAAAGAAAACCATGGGCTCAGGTGCAACTTTTAAAACAGCCTCTTTTACTTAATTAACCATTGTGACTGAACACAATGTGTGATGCTATAAATTGGTCCACAGGGGTAAAACAAATTGGGCTATTATCTTTTTACATTTTGTAAAATATTTTTGACTTATTTTAAAAAGTATTAGGGGGAACTTATAAGTTGTGCACCCTGTAGAACAATATCCAAAACAATGCAAACTCTTCTTATTTTAATAGGAACAATTTAAGACGTACAACAACAAATGCACACCATAGTATGTAATTAAAAACAACTGCAAGTTTTATCTAGATCTAAAAATATTGACTGTTTTATTCAAGTGATAAATACCTTCGTACATTGTACATTATGGAAGTGTGAAAATATAGTACTACAAATTGTATCCAATGGTTAAAATGAATATTTCATTTTGAGTCAAATGATATTTCATGCAGTTCTCTTGGTAACTGTTTTTCGAATTATGCAGACATCTTAAATAGATCCATATGCCGTAAACTTCAGCAAACTAAAGGTTCACCTATTGGCGGTATGGGGTCCCTTGACATCTAGTGGAATTTTAGTCACAAAAGGCATAAAAGTGCCCTCCTGTAAAATTCCCACCAGCAGTTTCAGAAGGAGCTCTTTATTTGCACATGAAATTTACCCAAAGGAAAAAGGAGCCCAAGTCGCCATTCGCTAATCTTTACACTACATGTACCTCTATACAAAGAAGTGATAATTATGTACAACATGTATAATGTATGAATGACCTGCTTCCACGAAATGAACGTAAAATTGCAAGTTGTACTGGTATTTTCGAGACATCCTGGCATGTTGGTGTTCTTTGTTTCACATCACATGCACCTGTTCTAGCCAATAGAATACTGTATCATGTCCTTTGTAAATGGGGTCACAATATGGGCAAACAAAGAACATCAACTCAGCACCCAGGATGTCTCAAAACTACCAACTTGTGACTTTATGCTCATATCAGCTAGCAGGCCACAATCCACATATTCATTTAGTCGACTAAATTTTATGTATTTTAAATTCTATTACCCTCATTGAAAATAACCCAGTGATTGCAAGTGTTTTTATTGGTGTTCTTGAGATCTATAACAAGTTACTCTCAAAGTGTCTAAAAAATCACTCTCCATTAAGGGCTGGGGTATGAGCGTTTGGACAGTATTTATTTTGGGACATTAGAGCACATCAGACATATCGAATTGCATTCTGAATACGAAGAATGTCATTCTGATATCAAATAATTTTGAATTTGTGAAATTCGCAATTTAATACACATTTTATGGCAAATCATTAAAAATTGATATTTTTGATATTTAACAGTACTTGAAGTAAACTTTATAAATCTGATGATTTATACTTCAAGTGTATGTAGGTGGGTTGAAAAACCGACGATCAATTGAAAATTGTGACCTTTCAGATTGAAGATATGGATTTTTTTCCAAAACACCAAAAAATTAGGTCTTTTTGGGAAAAAAATCCATATCTTCAATATGAAAGGTCAAAATTTTCAATTGACCGTCGGCTTTTCCTCCTGCTACATACACTTTAAGAATATATCATTAGATTTATATAATTTACTTTCGAGGACTGTTATATATCAAAATTGAAAAAATATCAAATTTTTATAATTTGTCATAAAATTTGTATTATATTGTGATTTTCAAAAATGAAAATTATTTGATATCAGAAAGACATGCTTCAGATTCAGAATACAATTCGATAGGTCTGAGGTGCTCTTATGTGCCACAAAAAATACTATCGAACGCAATAAACGCTCATTTTAGATCCCTTAAGCTTTCATTCAGAACACTAAATCTGCAATCTGCAAAATTGTGAGTAAAACATTTACATGTAACACAATCTGGACCATAGAGGCCAAAAGAGGCATTTTTGAAAAATGAGTTACTACATGTACATTGTATAATATTACCTTACAATACCAAAGGTCTAGCATACTTGATTCTAAAGTTAGGAACTTTTATGCGGTCAATTTTCTTATGTATTGTATTGTTTTTTACTCAATATTTTTGTCTTTATCTCAATTTCAAATTTGCCACCTTTGGCCTACATGTACATGTAACTTGGTCGGCTATCGTGTCATAAATTTATCATTCTAGGATACAAATTGCTTTGTTTAATTTTGGTAAAAATTTCTATAAGGCTAATAATGGAAGTTGGTTCATTGGTTCCTTTATCATAAATTTGGATTTACGGGATGATGATGCACATCCATATAATCTAACCTCTCAATGCTAAGAATATAAATCGTGAGATGGACAGGTCTCAACATTATTGTATTTAAAAAACAGAATAAATAAGTTAGCGTACATACATGTGTACAAATGGTATGTTGTACTCATTTAAACTCAATTAGTGCTCCTTCTCTAATTACATGTAGCACCCCCTTGTGAACTTTTCAAACTTATAATATTTTACACATGTTAATTTGTAGGGCCGTCTAGTACGTTGAATTTCTTTCTAGATGTAGTTCGCATAATCCAAAGCTAGGAAGGTTTTGATGGTAATTTAAATAAGACATTTTGAGCACTGAAATGTCAGGTTCATGTACCGGTACATTGTACATTGAAAGGGGGGGGGACACTTAAACAGTTTGTTACTTGAAATGTTCTGTAAGGGAGCTTATTAAGAAAGGGGCACTACTAATTCAGTTGAATACGGTAGACTCGGTAGTCATGCAAATATAATATTATGACCTCCAAGACACTATACATATAATATGAGGTTATTGAGGTACCAGGTGTCCAAAAATAGGTTACACATAGATTTTTGAAGTTAATGTTTAAAACAATTACAATATCCTTTTCATTCATGACATTCCAGAAAAATACAGCACTAATTTTTTAAGACTAAAAAACCATTATTATTATCAAGTTCTGAAACACAGCTCAATCCTAATTATTCATTTAGTTCTAACTGGCAAATTGATCTATTAATTAAAGGGCCAAAAACATCATTTTTATGGTGTTTTTCACATGCTTTGACAATCAAGTCGCAAGACTTTTGTAAAAGTCTAATTTCAATTTATTGTACTCTAATTTTTGGAAAAGGTATACCCAATGTACAAAAATGTAACACACACCAGTGAAAATCAGAGCAAATTTGCGACATATTCTTAAGATTTTGAATGCTTAGACTTGTTCCAAGTCTTTTAGACTTTTGTGACTCAATTGTCAAGAATTAGTAAAATGGTTAATTTTTTCTTTTACAATGTATCTCCAGTTAGTACTATCAAATGATTAGGATTGAGCCGTTTCATTTTTTTTTCCACATTTTTTTAATCTCAAAAATTTAGCGCTGTATTTTTCTGGAATGGGGAGTAGTACCCTGTGAATGTCAAGTTCCACAACTTACATACAACTTTTAGTCTGCATTCCATGCATTCCTGAGCAAGGTGTTTATGTGACATAATACTACACGAGGTTCATAACCACCATACATTTGGTGGGGCATTTAAGTAGGCCCAACCATAGCATGGCATATGCAGTAGTATATTCTGGTGAACAGTAGGGTTGGATTTACTTTTTTAGCAAAAACATTATTTTGGTGATGTTCTTATAATATTAGCATATTATGTTTACATTGTAAAAATTGCTATACATGCTGAGTGAAACGTGTGTAGTGAGTTGTCCAAAATGGGGAGCATTTTGCTCCACGACACCAGTTAAATCGAACCCTGATGAACAGAGAATAAAAGTAGTTTTATGTCAAGAGTTCAGTCATAAAATGGAAAATATTCTTATAGTATATCAAAGCAGCGAAAGTCAACAAAACCCAAAGCCTAAATGTAAAAGATTATTATGAAATGCATTCACCATAAAAGTGACCATCTTCCTTTATTTGTTACTACCAAGAACCTCTAAACCCAATCTACATGTATTATGTGCAATTTTGATTTTGTCAATATGGCTCTTTAATGCATTAACATATAAGGATAAATATATGACAAAAATAAGAGAAAAATTTAAGTAATAAGCAAAAATATGAAACGAAAGATGCACACTTGTGTTCAACTTCTGTTGAACAAAATTTTGATGGTTAGTCACTCTTGACATCCCTATCATCTTGCGCTCGTAAGTTGAGTTGGTTTTAAGAAACACTTTCAGAGTTGAAACTTAGCAGACAAAATCACAAGAATGCATAAATAATATCTGCAAAAATTTGTGTTTTGTTGTACCGTTACCATAACCATTGCAAAATGCGGTTTATGTAACCTTTTTATGGGACACCTATTGCTCACAATATAATGGCTGCAGAGCAGCCCTACTCATCAAAATTGAAGGATCAAACTTTTGTACATACCGGATATACCGTACTGACGCGAGTATAGTCCCACCTTCGAGTAAAGTCCCACCCCCAAATTTTCGAAAAATTTCAGAAATTAAAAAAAAAAAAATTTTTAAATTTTTTTTTTAAGTTATTTATTTTTTCGGCTTTGGAGTGTCCCAGGAACTACATGTAGACCTAAATGCTAGGATCATTCATGGTTGACCTAAAAAAAAATAAAAAATTTGAAATTCGAGTATAGTCCCACCCCCCAATTTTGAAAAATGTTCACCCAAAAACGGGGTGGGACTATACTCGCGTCAGTACGGTAATTAGCATTTTTCAAAAACAAAAGTTCCATGACACTATAATTTTCACGTCTGATCCTTTGATTTTGTTGAGTAGCGTACAATGTCAACAGAAGCACTATTATAAACAAATCCCAATTGCATAAATATAAAAAAACTACATTTTCTCAACATTTCTTGTCAAGTTTTTAAATCTTAAATAGTTGACCCCAATTAAATTAAATTCATGATTATAACTGTTATAAAAATAAATACAGGTACAATGTAGTACAGCCATTGAACTTAATTTACATTATACATTATACATGATACATACTGTTACACTGTACACATTCATTTTACTAACACACTTTAACTCACATTATAGGCCTACTATGGTTATTCATTATACTCATTACTCAAACTTACACATTTTGTTTGTATAATTTCCTTTCTTTTACACAATGTCAACTTGGGCAGTATTCCGTAAGGGGATTACTATAATTAAAGACAGAGATAAAAAGAATTTATCGCGTCTGATGTCACTGTCAATTATGATCTTTGATTGGTTTACACAGGTTAATACTTTTTTCTTTTTTTTTTAAAGCGCGTAAAAGGAAGACCGATCTATCTGGTGCTGATCGGAGAAAAGGAATAGCAGCAAATGGCGAAAAATTACGTACTTTTACAAGGCAAGAAGCAGCTTCCTGCATTGTTGACATGGTGCCTTCGCCAAAGAAAGTTTCCTACTATCAAGACCTAACTTTTGAGATGGTTTGCATGTTTGAAGGTGCAAAATTAACAATAAGGCGCCCAATTGTACCGCCCGAGTGTAGCAAGTCATCATCACGACACTTGTAAACAAACCGTGCTCGAATTTGATTGACAGATGACGTCAGACGCGATAAATTCTGTTTATCTCTGTCTTTAATTATATTTTGGATTACAACATCAAACATGTAGTTCATACACTATATCTGTTCCAACTCCTGTGACACATCAAGCATATTTTGTCCTGGGTAGGATTTGGCCAATGTTCACTGGAGGGACATACATTTTGTATGCCACTAGCAGGCTAGTCTAGCACTGCTGCTCTGTAAAATGCTAATACCTACATACAAGTAATATGTACAATGTACATATACCGTGTGTCGAAAGTCCGTTCCGCCTATATTCATTGCATAACCTCAATGTGGAAGTACCCCCTCTGTTTATTTGCCTTTGGGCTACTAGCTGCAATGAACCTTAAGGCTCATTGCAGCGAAAAAAATATGTCGGCCGTTGTTCTAGAATTTTAGAGCTAATTTTGTATGTTGTGGCAGATTTAAAGGTGTGCAAACCTTGATTTTCAATGGAAAAACAACAATAACAGAGGTTTGCAGACTTTCGGAGGTTATCGACCATAAAAAGACAACAACTTCAAATAAATTGCTAAGTGACATTTATATTAATCCAAAACAATAACCAGTAACAAATTAATATCAAATTAATTGTGTAAGTTTAATTTCAAGCATGTTAAAATGGGTTTCCTATGGGGGGAGGAACAGACTTATGACACACCGTATACATGTATGTATTTCAATGGCTACCAATGCATCCAAAGGTCCAGAGAAATTTAATAATGAGACAGGAGCTGGAACAGATTGTAAACACTGTGTTAGACATGAGTTTTAAAGCAATACAGCACTAAAACACATGTATTATGACTGTGTCAAACAAATTATGTGTAAATTTATCATGACCAATGACATCAAAATAAGGCGGTTGTTCTGCAATTTTTAGTATCAAAGTGAAAAATAAAACCTCTAGGCAAAATATTCAATTCTCGGTCATGAGAGTCAACTTGGATACATTTGTACGCACTGATATCTGCGATGAGTGCATTTTGAGAATTGACCAATCACAGGGGTGTGAGTGACCTCTAATGAAAAAAGAGCAACTTTGTTCAAAAAAGAGGAAAAGCACTGATATGCTCAAAATGGGCTGAAAATGAAAGAAAAAGCTAAAATTTTGCCTCAAAGAAATTTCCAAAAAAGAGGAATTCAGCTTAAAAGAGGAGATTTCACACCCCTGCAATCAATCACGCTCTTTAAAAATACGGTAGTCGCTTGGCTACATGTAGGTCGAGGTTTGGTATACATGTATATACATGTAGGTCTCGAGATCGCGTAACCGTTAGTCTATGAAACTACGCTAACTCAACATTATTACGCAGAAGGTACGTCCTCTTCCATTCACATGATCAAGAATTAGATATTTGCCTATATGAGATCAACATGGTTTCCCCAGGTTACACACTTCATGAGCATTTAGTGTCTGTCACTGTTTGACATATTTACATGTATCAAGAATATCAATACGGTATGTTTCAAAAAGTATATTAAAATTTAAATTATAAACTTGACATATAATTTTCCAAATATCTGACTTTGCTCCAAGCCAGTGGATTAGATCATGAACATTTTTGTACATGACACATTTTGCCTGCACCTTGTGGCACAGAGCCGCAAGTGAATCACCTCATCATCGCTGCACTATTCATTGTAACATGATTTTTGCATTTTGTTTAAGACATGTGAGATTACAGAAAGGTCATAAATAATTGTAACTTTAAAGTTTCAATTTGATCATGGATTTTTAAAATAAATACATTGTAGCTGCCCTACTGTATGGGGTTGAATACGGTGTACACTAGTTTGTATTCTTGTTTCACAAGTTGCAGGTGAAATGTGTCAAATATGATCTGCCAAATGTGCTTTCAGAATACTAATGAATGATACTAATCCACCAACTTTTTTAGTTTTATGCAGTGGAATGGCTATGATGTGAACCCAACATTACAATCCCTTAGCTTTGCTACCCTGTCCAGGGTGCAATTTCAACCATTGCATGTATGCTACTTCATAGTTGAACTTATCAATAGGCGGACCATTCATCATGATGGACAACCTACTGACGACTTGTTTGCAGCGAGTAGCACCTTTACCCAAATCCATCTTTAGAACACCTACTAGACTGTCGACAGCTTTGATTCGATCTGATGCGCTCTCATGATCATATCCTGGTAACACTAACAAGCATTCAATCATTTTCATAATGTTCATAATGCATCCTGCCGTCAATGGCCTGTTGATTACTGTCAGCAGTTCTTGGTAGAATGCTGTGATACTTTCAGTGGTGGTCTGTTTTCTGGCTTGATCGAAGATCCACTGAAATTCTTCTTCGCCATTTCGCGTTGAAGATAACCCAAGTGCTTGTGAGATCAAAGACATCTGTGGAAGACCTAAAGTGTTGATGTTTTTGATTTCACAGAGCACTTTTGGGTGGAGGACATGGAAAGCATCTTTAGTGCTTGAATCAAAACCTCTTGGATATCTTCCTTGTAGCTCAATGAGGAAGATCTGGAGAAACTCATTCCTGACATCAGCTACTTCCTGTTGCTGCGCCTGATGATTGAGAAGTGGTACAGAGGAAAAACAACTGCTTGCCTCATCAAACTGCTCAAAGAACTGCTGCTCATGGGCACCAAGGTGATCTTGTAATGCTTCCACTGAAGCAATAGCATAGCCTGCTGCAGAACGAATGGCCGATGTGTTCCACGGTTCTTGCTTCACGATCTCGTTCAAAGCATGGATGCAGGGAATGAAATCCATGAAGAAATGCGTCAAGGCAATAAATGTATACTGCTTAATGACATTCAGGAGATCTTGCGCTTCTTCGTCATCTTCCGCTTGCAAGGCTTCCACTAACGCTGCCCACACAAGATACACGACTCTGATTGTGCCAGCACGGGAAAGCCACATCACGCTTGAGTAATTTTCGACCTGTTCTGTTTGTTCCTTCAAGTGTTCTTGCAAGAGCGGTATCTCAACGGTGCGATTGGTGGCACTGTCAAAATAATCGAACAGCGTCCCAATGAAATCGTTGTAGCGCTGAAGAGCTGGGATACGCTCGCCGACTTCTGACACAGCTGCAGACACTTGTGGACCTCCTGATGTATGGACTGATACAAGTTTACAACCTTGTCGCGAGAGCTCACAAATGACATGGGGAAGGAGGTTCGTTATTAAGCCATCCTTGTCCGACCCAACTTCCAAACCCACCAACTTGTGGAAAGGAATGCGATTTTTGAGCAGCCACTCAACCACAACCAACATCAATTCTTCTACAGACATTTCATGCAGCTTGTCTAAATGGACAAAGTACGAACACAGTTTATTCTGGTACACATACTTGACGCAAACAAGCAGCCAGTGGAAACCTCCCTGTTTATCTTCACCTCCATCTTCAAGTGTCAGAGAAATAAAGTTCACCGTTGACAGTTGAAACTCGATAGCTTTCCATATCGTTGTTGCGATACAATGATGCAAGTCGTTGAACATGTGTTCTCGCATTGACTCTTTCCAACTGTGATATGGGGGATAGTTTACAAGATTGATGACATTTTGCACACTTTTGGTAGGCAACTGCTCTTTAGCAATGTAATACGCCATTCGGAATCCATTGAAGTTTCTAGGCTGCTGCCGCTGCTGTCGTGGTTGGCCAGCTGTTGCCGATGCTTGAACCAACTTGTGAATCATCACTGGTGCACCACCTGAGTTCACTGCTGTGATTGATTGTGGTACTATTTTGAACTGTGCACCCGACACATTCTTTTCCATTTGCATATTTACAGTCATTACATTTCCACGCGCATCTCTCTTTTGTCCTTTTTGCTCAGCTACAGATGTTGATGATCCCCCCAATCGAAAATGGGACACCGCTCCAACGACTCTGTTATCAGGTCCAACAACTTGACCTTGTGAAATGCATGGTTTGGGGCTCACTTTGGGGTTTACCGGTTGTCGGTTTACTACCACAACTTGGTTATTTTGGACATAATGCAAAATAGCCTCTTTGTGTTCTTTGCTTTCTTCATGTCTTTTCAAAGTACAAGTTTTGAAATTTGTACACCCACGTTCGGTTGCTAATGGATTCATCTTTTTCAGCTTTTTACACATGCTACAAAACATGGCACACTTTTCTGTATCATACTCCAACCAATGGTACACATTCATCCAGTGATATTGGAATTTATTTGGTCGTCGTGGAAGACTGCTAAGATTTGGAGTTGATGAGTTGATCAGGGTTGATACCGGAGATGATGATGATGATGATGCAGGAAGCGATGCCACTGAATTAGCATAAATCATCACAGTGCCTTGTGATTGGCACATTGGCACGCTACATGACGAAGGGCTAGGGGATGAATTTGAAGCAGCACTCTCAGCTGGCTTTGATGTTTCTGACATTGCTTCGGTACTCTCAACTTTAATGTTTGCACAAAAATTCGCCAACTGTAGCGCCGATGGCGAGGATGCAACAGTATTTGGCAATCCTGGGTGGGTATCAGATGAACTTGTAACTGCAGATATTGCTGTTGGCTCAAGTTTTGGCAAAATTTTCTGAAACTTCACTTGACAGTTCTCAGGTAGGCTATAATCAGCCTTGGTCATGTTTGTTGCAATTTTAGTTTTATCTATGTTTATGGGTGCAGCAGGTGCAGGCACTGGTTTTGATTTTAAAGATTGGCCTGGTTCACATTTTTCCAAAAACTGTCTTCTCTCAAGTGGAACTGGTGGTCCTGAACCAGCGCTTACATACGTATGACGTGACCACTTTGCACCTGGTGTTTTGGGTACAGATTTCACCTTACTAACCGACGCCGACAGTGACGGCACTGGTGCCCCTGCCTGCGCCATTTGCTCAGCCGATTCATACTCAGTTTCATCAGACATATTGCTATCTCTACTTTCTGTGTCACTTGCAATTGCAAGACCTTCTTTGAGTCCTAAATTTGCATCAACACGTATGTTCGTGCAAAAATCCATCAGTTGGCATGCATCATTGTTCAGTACTGCAACTGGTGTTGGTGAAATTTGAGTTATGCCTCCACTTTGTTCGTTTAATTTCGTTAAGCTTACGCCATTTTCTTGATTAGCTAATAAAAGCTTACTGCCACCAGTACCACGGTCACTACTACCAACTTCAACTTCCAACTTGTAAACTTTTTCGGTACTTTCTGTACAAAATTCCCGCGGTTCCAACTTCACAGACACCTTCTGCACATTTTGGTTATTTTGTAGACTGTTGCCGGACATTCTGACAGTATTTTTTGGTTGAAAATAGTCGCATGATTTCTTTCCTCTTCGTAACTTCTGAGCTGAAACTACGGTAACGCGCTAGCGCGCAGCCGCAAAGCCACGCGCATGGTACGTCAGAGCGCGGGTCACATTATTATGACGTCAGCATTGTTTTGGTTCATCACGCATGCGTGTTTATGTTTATAGTCTTGAATACCAGACGTTTTACATGTAAAAGTTTAGAAATGTCTGAAAGAAGGAGTGATTTGAGCCCGGGGGTGGTGCAATTACTGCAATAATTATGTATAATACCCCCGGTCTGGTGAATTAGGGGGGGCAAATACTTTTGGCAGGCTAAAGGGGGGGGGCAAGTATTTTTGGCAGGTCGAAAGGGGGGGGGAGGGGGGGGCAAGCGATGCGATTTTTGGCAGGTCGAAGGGGGGGCAAGCGATTTTTGGCACCGATATTTTGGGCACCATTTCTATATGCTCTAAAATGGTGATGGAAAATGTTAGGAACACATTTGAAAGTGCAAAATTTCAGTTCGCTGCGCTTGCATTTATAAGACAATTTAAGGTTTTAAATTCGGGTTTCCAAAAATCTTGCATGTAAGGGGGGCAAACAATTTTGGCACGTCAAAAGGGGGGCAAAGATTTTGGCACGGCCAAAGGGGGGGCAAGCGATTTTGACAGACCATTTTGAAAATTCACCACCCGGGTAGGCCTACAAGGTGTTTTGCAATCATCCCTGCCCGGGAGTGTAAATGAAACCAGCTATAAAGGCAGCGCAATACTTCTTTTAAATCTGATCTTTGAGGGAGGGGGTGGCATCAAGTTTTTGGCCTGAGACAAATACTGAAATTTTGGTGTCCAGTTTTTGGCTGGGGGGGGGGGTTTGAGGGGACTCAGGCACATTACTCCCCGGAATTCTGAGGTGGTGGGTCAGCTTTGGGAGGTGATAACATACCGGAAAGGGGGGTCCTTGGGGAGTGGGGATCGCGGGTAAAATCGGAGGGGGCAAAGATTTTTTGGCACAGCCAAAGGGGGGGGGGGGCAAGCGATTTTTGGCAGACCATTTTGAAAATTCACCACCCCGAGGGTACACATAATTAATGCACAGCCCCTGAAGAACAAGGTGTTTTGCAATAATTATGATCCCCTGCCCGGAAGTGTAAGCTAGTGTAAATGAACCAACTATAGGCAGCGCAATACTGCTTTTAAATCTGATCTTTCTTTTTTTGGGGAGTGGCAAGTTTTTGGCCTGAGACAAGAATACCGAAATTTTGGTGTCTCAGTTTTTGGCTGGGGGGCGTGAGGGGGACTCAGGCACATCTTTACTCCCCCGGAATTTTGAGGTGGTGCCGGGGTCTTTTGGAGGTGATGGCATACCAGAAAAAGGGGGGGTCCTTGGGCCCTGGGGAGTGGGGATCGAGGGTAAAATCAGAGGGGGGGGGGACAAAGATTTTTTGCCAAGCCTAGAAGGGGAGGGGGACAATTTTTGGCAGGAGAGGGAGGGGGGGGGGAACTATTTTTGATACACATTTAAAGGGCACATAATACGCTCTAAAAAGGCTTAGGAAACAGACACTACAGAAACGTTCAAAATGCAAAACTCCTGTCCGCTACGCTCGCACCATCTACACAAGCTTACACAATCATCCGGGACAATCATTAAAGTTTGCAAATTGGGAACCAAAAAATTTGGCATTGCAAAGAGGGCCAAAGATTTTTGGCAGGCTGAGGGGGGGAGAGAGCAAGCAATTTTGGTGGATCAAGAGGGGGGCAAGCAATTTTTGGCGAGCAATTTGACAATTTTACCGAGGGGGGAGGCTTGTAAAAAGCTGTCATGGTTTCTGGTTAGTGAAAATCGCCTGTGAGGAATGAGCAATTGCAATTTATGGGTCTTGTAGAGCTGAAATTATCAAAAGCACTGTAATTACTGTACAGTCACTCCCCAAATACGGCAAGCGATTGTTGGCATGAGGGGTGGGGTCCCCGGGGCCAGGGGGCCACTCCAACTTTGGAGGTGATGCGTTTGTAGGGCTGTTTTAAAGACCCCCTTTTTCAGTGTCGCTGTCATGTCACCCTGAAAGACACCATATATATTCTTTACAACAGGCATGCTCTGTCACCCAAAGACCCCCTATATTTCCATTTGATCTATTAGCAGGCCAAAGACCCTTATTAATTCAATTTGAACAGCAACTTTTATTTATCACTGATTTTGTTACTTATTAAAAAAAAACAATGAAATTTGAAGCCATTTAGAACTAAAAATTCAATTTTCGAGGTTTTTGTGGCACTGTTTCGGCTCTCACCCAAAGTTATTTTAATAACTTTATTTAAAAACTTAAAAAGTTTTTTGATGTCTATTTTCTTATGTATTTTCTTATTTTTTACTCCATATTTTTACCTTTATCTCAGTTTCAAATTTGCCGCTTTTGGCCCCCATGGACCAGATCGTGTCACATATTATTTGACTTGTTTTTACATGCATGACAAACAATTTGAGTGCTCTGATTTCAACAGAACTCGCTCAATGAGAGCTTTTCATTGAAATATGAACACTTCTTGTTACTGACCCCTGCCAACCCCCCAGCATTGACATTTTTTTATAACACAAGAACAGCATGTAGCAGGTAGGTCAAACTACTTTTTCTGAATCCTTGGTTAACCATTATGCACTTACGGCTACTTTTTAATTTTGGGAATATCTTGAATATGTTTTAGGACCGTCTTTGGAACCTTAACAAAGTTTGTTTGGTTAAGCCCTGGGGGATGCAAAGACGGTGATGCTAGCTCTCCGAGTCTAAATCTCTAGACTTGACAGAAATCTACACACAAAAAAAAAATCTGGAAAAAGAATCAATATAAGTCTATCCTCAGGGGGGGAAAGCTAACATCTACAGAATTTTAAAGAGGAAGCCCCACTATAGAGCAGTTCTCCTGGGGTGAAGCAAAACCTGAATTTGACAAGTGCTAATTGATGTTAATATTATTGCATCAATTAGCACCTGTCAAATTCAGAGATAACCTTGTCACTTGCTTAATTTGATAACCAGGCAGGTTTGGTTCACCCCAGAAGAACTGCTCTAGCAGGGCTTCCTCTTCCAGTAAAAGGGTTGTGGCAGAAGTTATTGAATTACCTGTATTAAAGCAGGTTTAACTTATTGTGTAACTGTCCTCTACTTTTTACTTTTGGAAATTATTCCATTTGCCCCATCGTTCATAAATGTGACCAAGATCGTCACAACATGCATAGTAATTACAAGTTAAAGCCATGTTATAACATTTTTAAACAAAATAGATTAGCATTTATTTGCCATAAAATGTTAGCTTTTACTGTCAGATATATCCCCTTTTATTTTTGAGCCGAACAACTACGGCAAAGCAAAGAAAATTGGAATTTACTACCAGCGCACATGTCGCCAATACGTACCACTCCTTCGGTCATGTTGTGGTACGACCCTTTGTTTATCACCGTCCATACGCCGTGTAATGCGTATTGTGTGTTATGAACATCGTGTATGCATTCGACTAATAATTCCATCGTAATAATAAAGCGCCGGTTCGGCGTTTTATTCAAAATCTCGGATTTTGACAAAACTACAGCACCTAGAGTCTTGATTTTTGCAGGGTATATTGGTTTAATAAAGTACAATTTAATCGTGTAAAAATGGAATTTTAAAAATTCAGTGAGGGCGTCTTCCTCAGCAAATGTTATAATATGGCTTTAATAAGACAACGAAAAACAATTGACTGTATATTTTTATTCATTTTGCTTTGTTTATTGCAGCATTTGTGTTTACATTTTATACATACCTAGTTCAAACTTATCAGATCAGCACCAATTCATTTGCACGTTGATAGCCTTTAGCAACACATATCAATGTACAAAAACTCAGATAGGCCATCTTAATTTAATAATTTGTCTCAAAGCACTTCATAAGTTGAAAAGCTAAAATGCTAGATGCACATTTTTAGGAGATTTTTTACTCTTATTTTTTTTAAATCAAACTGTGAGATTTAAAACTTAGTCTTTATGTCTGACTATGTCAAGAAGTGAGATATTTGTTTGGTTGATTTTGGAAAGAAAAAAAAACACAGCGGAACAAAAACAATTCACTCAATCCAGCAGGGATATAGGGCAAAAAAAAGTGTGAGATTTTACTAATGCATGCACAGGCTTTGAGACTATTAAATTAAGATGGCCTATAAGAATTTGTGGCTCATTTAACACATTGGGCTATTCCAGATGAAACCCATACACTCCTATGCAGGTCATGTCTTTTGAGGCAAGCAAGAGCGATCGCTGGCCATCACCAAGCTGAAGCTGAGGAGAGCTTTTTATCACTCGCCAACATTTGGTGTAATAATAATACAACTATACAATTGATTAAAATCACTCGCCTACAGCTCACCTGACAAGTTTTCAGGTGAGTGATTTGTCACTCACCAGCAATTTTCAAAAGACAAGGCCTGCTATGGAAGATATGACCTTAATTAATCTCCCACAGAGGGAGTGTGAATTTCAAACAGGATTACAGGATGGGCAACTCCATTTGAATCTACACCCCTTGTGTAAGAGATTAAGGTTGTGTCTTCCATAGAGGTGGAATAGCTTACTGAGGGGTGTTGGGGGGTATTTGCATGCATTTACAAACCACCGACATGCCAACCATCAGTGGGAAGGGGAAAGTTGCAACCCAGTCCAAAATACCAAGAATGGACCAAATTTGCACAGTGCATCTTTCATCTAACCTCATTTTGGGTTATCTTACATAAAAATTGCACATTATTTGAGCATTTACTGTAGCAAAATAAACAAATCACCTTTTGTTAGGCCTGTTTCAGACTATTTTGGCTGATTTTGCCATTAACATTCCAAATTTTTGACCGTTCTGTGCACGAATCCCTCACCCATTTGAAATACCAGAACAAAATTAACTGCAATAAATTTGGGGTGTGCATATTGTATTCAGGCAAATTTCCCTCTGTAACTAACCAAATATTGGCTGGTTTTGACATTAAAATTGCAAATTTATGCAGGTTGCATTCTTCATTACGTCTCTACTAAATTGCAACTAAAATAGCAAATATATTCTATTATAATATAATACAAATTCTACACTATAATACAAATTGAATATTTTAAAATGAAATTGATGGAAGCAAGCATTACTTTCTACTAATTGTCTAAGCATTATCAGTTTTTCAAATGATCTGTGGTGGCACCATGGGGGTGGAGACATGGGGGGGTAATCAGAACTTGTTCCCCCTGATGACCCCAAGTAAAAGTTGGTTGTTATTTTCACCATCATTACTCATTGATTTATAATTGAAAGCTTAGCTCTTGTGATAATAAGTTTAATATACCTAAACCACAAGGCATATATCTTGCTATTGTATTTATTATTATTCTAAAAAGTTTTGTTTATCATAATTATTTAATACTAACTTTTGTAAAGGGTGCCACAACAACACGCTCTGCGTTCAGTGGCATCCTCATCATTTTCACCATATTATAAGATGTTTGTAAAAGCTTTTTTATATTGTAATTATTTAATGGATGGAATTTGATGAAATAAAACTGAACTGAACTGAAAAGCCCAAAAATTACAAATATTTCCAATTTTTGCACAAACATTGTTGAATTTTTCCACCCTGAAGTTCACTTTGCCCCCATGCCCCCTCATTTGTTTTCTGGTGCCACCACTGCAAATGATACAGCAATTATCTGAGATGCCTATGAAGACAAAACATTTGCAGAAACCAATGATCAGTTAGCTGTATTGAGACTGAAAATCACACTGAAACTCTCTGAGTACACTGACAAATTTATACAACAGATAATACCACTGAAATAGCTAGCACTGAAAATTTTTGAAAACAAAGTTCACTTTTCAAAATCTGCCCCCCTTCAGTCCACTTTTTCAAAATCAGCCCATCCCGAAAAATAAATCCTGGTTACGGGCCTGTTCAGGTTCATTTCATTTCAGAGAGTGACACTTCAGAATAGTCATTTGAGTGTTTGCCTTAGACTATTGCTCATTACAGCAGACTATAGCCACACTGAATATACACTGTAAAATACCCAAAGTAATACTAAAAATGGTTTTTAGTGTGATTTTCAGTCTCAAAATCTCATTATATGCATGTGTAATATGGCCGAATACTTAAAAAAAAAAGACATTATTTGTGACACAATCAAGAGGAAGGAATCTAATTTCAAAATTGATTTTGAGTTATTGATAATGTTTATACTTTTTTTTTCCAAGTTGGAGAATCACTCATAACTTTGTAACCAAGTCTAAGTCCAATGTCAATACACAGATTTTAGGGCTTCTCTACCGAAAATCAATTTGTGCTGAAATTCCGTCCCACAATTAAGAGATTGATTAACCTCTGAACTTTATTATTGTTATGCAATATGCATATTGTGTAGAGAGGAATTTTGACATAAATTCGCTAGAGAAACCCTAAATCCGGGTATTGGTTTGGACCATACATTAGCATTCCTCTTGACCATGTCACATTTCTTCTACTTCTACCTGTTCAGCATCTGCATAAGGAACCTTTGCAACATTTTCTGGCAAACATGATGCCATCATATTGTAAAAGTATATTTCGATGAAAAACGTTGTTAAAATGTTTACTAACAAATGCATAGCTATCGATAGCTATGCATAGACTGTCTAAAAAATCTACATCAAAAATGGATCTTGTGAGGCTACAAGAAAATTTGGGCTATTCCAGTTGAAATCAATACCTCTATGGAAGTCATGACCTTAATCTGTCATTCAGGTAACCTCATTTGAAATTCACACTCCCTGGGTGGGAGATTAAGGTCATGTCTTGCATAGGGGGTGTATGGATTTTAACTGGAATAGCCCATTGTCTGATCTTAATCAACATAACTGTAAAGTTATCTGGAAAGCAACACCTCCAGTTCCCTGTATAGGATTAAGTTTCTTATTCAGAATAGCTATTCAGGTATCAAGGTCATGATATTATGTGAAGTCATGTGAAACCTTTATGCTAATACAGATTTGCCATTATTGAACCTTTTTCAGAGATTCGCATTCAATTATTTTGCATTACACAATTTGGAGAAAATGCTACTCTAATTCAGTTACTCACCTATAACTGTTTGGTTTTTAATTCATGTGTACATCACTGATATGTGACATGATTAAGGGGAATGAGTCGCATCATTTTCTGGAAGTTTACGCTACATTTTGATGCAAACCCCATCAAAATTGAACATCTGGCTATCGAATTAGGAGCAATTTATTAATGGCTGAAAACATTATAAAAAAAAAAAGAATTAGAATGCTGTTTTTGCCAATATCTCAAAAACAATATTAGCAACATCCGACTCGATCCCCTTGATCATGTCACATATACTGATGACTCATTCAGTGTTGATTGCACTGACCTCACAAACCATTCTACCTGACTGCAAAGGTTACCAACCAACCAATGGGCAAGAATATGTATTATTATCATACCATCAAGTATTTTCCTGTGTTTTCATTGAATGAATGCCTAAATTTGCCGACTTAATATATCCTATATATATCCATTGAGCTGGTATCAAGGCCCTCATATCATGTTGTAGGATCTATGGGTGCGCAGTTACTGTGCATATGTGCAATCCAAATGGGAACGACATGTCTTGGTAAGTGCACTGACAAATAGGCCTGCAAAGACAACTTTGCAAGGTCAACTGCAAACAGTTGCAATTCAAGATGCACCAAACATCTAACTGCTTTACCAGCTCCACTGTCGACTGCAAACAGGCAAGTTGATTTGAAGCTGCATTAATATCAATTGCTTTTCAAACTTCTTAACTTGTTATTCTGTGTCAACATCAACAGTGGGAAGTTACCACAATTTTCTCCTTCTGATATAGAGGAAATTTTCCTCCGTTTTGATACATAAAATCCTTATTAGGTTCGGCTTTGGAAGTGATACGGTTTACATCTAGTCTCAGAGTCTGTATCAAACTCTTCGACTAGATCACCCCCCCCCAATCTCACCTAATAACTAATTATTATATTAGGCCAAAAAAAAAAAAAAGGTTTGTCTCACGAACCCGCAGCAAGATAAGTATGTGAAAGCGATACAGCGCGTGCTTGTCTCGCTGCTGACCGCCTTTTTTAAAGGTTTTTTTTTTTTTTCCCGATTTTCCGGTTCCCGATAGTTCGACCAACGTAGTAAAATGAATTCCTCAATGTCAGAAAACCATCGAAAATGTCAGGCAGCGCGTATGCCATTAGTGTTGCAGATAGCCCGTAACCCACACCGTAGCCTCAGTCTCGCTAGTTAAAAATTCATGCCATCCTTGCAACGGCACGGAGCGTAAAGCCGACGAAGCAAAGTGGATGCAATATAAAAGGACTTAGGCTACGGAGAACTCTGCGATCGAGTGAAGCCATGTTGTTTTCATAAATTTTTGTATTTTTTGTAGCTGTTTTTTAACGAATTTTTTACTGTTTATTTCATCATGATTGTTCGTATTCGTATAGTTAAAACAGGAGGGACTGTGCTGAGGAATTGGGCACTGCATCGGTGCGCCGATTCGGTTACTCTGAATGCCCTAAAAATGAGTTGGTGTCGGGCTGAGCTGTAACCCGTATTTTCCGGCAATTGAGCCGTTTTACCTACAATGTCGACCGGCTCTGATGAAAGCTGGTATGAGCCAGACGGATCTAATAGGGGTCCAACATTTGTATCGTAACTTTGTATTTTGCACTGATTTTTAATAGTGATCAGCTCTAGGAAGGCAAATAAAATACAGTTACAGAATATTAACATTGTAAATTTGTTGCTTCTCTTTCATTGTAAGACCACTTGTAGTTTTCCAATACCTGTCTTGTGATTTTCATTTGTCTCAGGCTAAAAAAAAAAAAAAAAAAAAACGCATTAGCATAGCTTCTAAACCAAAAAAAAAAAAAAAAAAAAAAAGCATAGCACTTAGCTTTTTTGGCAAATGTTCGTGAGACAAACCTTTTTTTTTTTTTTTTTGCCTTATATGTGGCTTTTATCTGTAGCACCCACTTTTAATACTGCAGAAAACACAGTATTTTGTGGTAATTTTTGAAAGATTTTCTAATACTGCAAACCTTTTGCGTTGCTGTGTGTAGGAGCATTGCTTGACCAGATGCAACCAGCACAGAGAGGCCAACACAGCACTAATTTGTTGCATCACATTATTCATTATGTTGCGTTCCACCAGCAGGCATGATGTGAAAATTATTAAAATAAACAACTGGCTTTCAAACGGCATCAACATGTTTATATTTGAACTTAAGTGCTCTAAAAGCAATGAAAAAGATTCATATTATATTATATAATAATAATAATAATATTATAATTGGAATGCATGTTTTCTTGATACAAGAACATGTTGCATTCTCCGTGAAAATACTGACTTCACTCATGGCTAATGCTGTGTATTCTTGTACAACACTTTAAGGGGGTACTACACCCCTGCCCAATTTTGTGCCTATTTTTGCATTTTTCTAAAAAATTATAGCGCATTGGTGACAAGTAAGATATGTATATTATAGGGGCATGGACTACAACTACTGCACTGGAAATTTTATTTCAGCACAGACAACAGTTGTGGAGTTACAGTCAAAAATGAGGGAAAACCAATATTTGATCAATAAATCAATAACTACTTGCCTCGAGTTGCTGAATTTTCAGTGCAGTAGTTGTAGTCTTTGCCCCTATAATATACATATCTTGCCTTTCACCAATGTGCTATAATTTTTGAGAAAAATGCAAAAATAGGCACAAAATTGGCCAGGGGTGTAGTACTCCCTTAAGTCATCTAATATTACACAAATACCATTAACCAATTAGGGAACAAACCAAAAGTTTGATGACGTCCTATAAACGAAAAGTCCTTTCGTTAGGTGCGGAGGGGGTCAAAAAGTTACATTACGATTGTAAAATACAATATCGCTCAATGTTAATCATGATTTTGAGGTTAGAATTTTCAATATTTCACAACTAAGTTACAGGAAAGGGGTCAACCTCTTAACTAAAGCACTTTCATTTACAGGAACGTCATCAAACCTCTGGGTTGTTCCCTTACTTTCAATATTACTTTTCAGACATTCTCAACTGAAAGCCTCAAAATGTTTTGGTGAGTATTTGTGTTAATCATCCCACGTTTTGTGAAACTTTTATACCAACAGGACTGGGCTATTCCAGTTGAAATCCACACTACCCCTGTGGAAGATTTTGGAAATATCTTTCACAGGGGGAGTATGTTTCTCAAATGTAATTATTCAGGGTTAATCATTTTAAAACCCACACTCCCCCCTGTATTATGGCTTTACCTATATCTTCCACAACTAGCTGGAGTGAGCATTTCAAATGGAAGTTACCCAATAGTCTATTCTATTCTAAACTCATACTCCCTCTGTGGAAGACTTTAGCTAAATCTTCCACAGGGGTAGTGTGGATTTTAAATGGAATAGCCCATTTGCACATGTATTCAAATACAGACTATTTTTATTTCCGTCTAGTTCTCTTTCGTCTTGAGGCTTGTGTTAGACCAGGCTGTAATTGTCCCATTTTTTCCATTGAAAGTGTGGATAACGGAACGGTGCAGGTTGAAAATTCATCTAGTTGACTCTCAGGGATCCACCGATCTGGAAGTCTAGAGCAGAATAAATGAAATATTCATTGGTTATTTCTCTTGATTAAAACAAATTAAAACAAATTTTAGTGACTATTTGTTTTCCTTGGGATTCTTGGGAATCACTCTTTGGGCTGAATGACTTGGCCTAGATGGAAGCATCAAAAATATACACTTTTGGGCAGGTTAACAATTTTGAGCGTTTTCCATATCTTAAATATAGAGATATTATGCTCCACAATGCTGTTTTCCCCAATGAAATCGGACATTCCTAAGCGATGATATTGAGTTCGTAAGTTATGGTATTATAAAATTGGAAATTGAGATATTGGCCTTTAAAAATATTATTGACAATTATGTACATATGCATATACATTCCGGTTTGAAACTATCAGACCATGGAGGTATATAAATAAATGGAGAATGATCGCCAGTATTCTAATCTCCTAAGTGGAGATTATCCCGTTACCTCTATTCAATGAGTCACCAAACTTGAATTGACCAGCCACTTCAGCCAAGCTATTGATCTCCACGATGGTTATGAGCCTCTACCATGGTTCATTGATTGTCACTCCCAAACTTTCCTCATAGGAATTGACCCTACATTGACCCGTACCGGAAGCCTTGTAAAAGAGACTGTATAATGACGTCAGCTAGTAAATCAGATGTTCAAAGTCACCAGTTTTGATAGCTTATAGTTTCAATGTATGATTGTGCGAAAACCCGAAGAAATTTGGATGTTCTGTTCTCAAGTTATGAAACTGTTTTCTACACTAGTTGTGCCGTAACTTGACAAATATACTTAGTTTTCATGTTCATATATTTAGCTTTTAAGGGGGTCTGAGGGAGTTCAAATATAGTGCAAATGAAAGCAAATCGTTTTTACCTTTCGATTGTGAAAAGATTATGTTGGGCCAATTTGGGCCATTTGAGTTACAAGCGAGCAAAATTTACCGGAAGTACTTCGGAATTCAAGCAAAAGTGATGATCAGACAATCTTTTCTAGAGAGAAATTGATATACGGAATGAATAGGCCCTACATACTTTGTTTAAACAGTTTCTCATAGTTTAGTCTATGAAAACCGTGATTTTGGTTGAAGCTTCGGGTCAAATTGATTGAGTGCCATGACGGATATGTCATGTTATTGCTTTTTAAACTTTTAATTCTGTATTGTCATGAAATCGTATAGGCCGCCTAAATCATCATCATTAAACTTCTCATTTTATAATAAATAATTATCAGTATTTAGGCCTAAATGATTATATTAATATTATTAGGGGCTATCATTTTCTTTGGAGGAGGGGTTCCAAATATACGGGGGTCATAACTTTTTGGGATAAAAAGTCATAATTCAATTTTTCATGACCAAAATGTAGGAGTCACAAGATGACAACAGATAAGGTGTTTCTTTTATCAAAAGACTGATTTCTTGATGCAATTTAACTGAGACTAGTATACCTAAACCTAGGTATAGGCCTACTAGTCTCAGAATTTAAGCACTCAATTTTTGGCGAAAATGAGATTTTGATATCAAAATTTTATGAAACATGAGCAATTTCCAATAAGTATAAACTTCATTTTACCCCATTGAAATCAATGGCCAGTGAAACAGACTTCAAAATGTAATCAGCTTAGCATAATCAATATAAACCTGAAAATGCCTATTCAACAATAATTGGTCATAACCAACGTAGTACAAAAGAGGCTTGGCTGGATCATTCTCCATTTATTTATATACCTCCATGATCAGACTATCCATCAAGCTTAAACTATAAATTAGCCCCCGTTAGAGGGCAGGGCCTGAAGAATGAGGGAAATTGAGTAGTAAGTATTAAGTTTAATGAGGTCACAGGGGTAAATAGCCTATTAAGGTTACGTTCAGCTTGCTTTCATGCTATTACATTAAGGTTAGTTGCAAGTCATTACTATGGCAGTCAGCAGCCTCTACCACCCTAAATCCGAACCCTAACCACTTGACTTAAATATTAATGACTTGAAGGGGTACCTGCTGGGCACCAGAGATCACAGAGTAGGATGCCTCTTGTCACGCTTGGAAAGGCAAAAAAGTGTGTGACAACAGGTTGTTATCACAGTACATTTTACTTGGATCAGCCTGTAATTATAAGGTGCTGATGATTAAAGACCTAATTTAATACTTCTTATAAACAATTGTGATGACCACTTTTGATACTTACACATCTTCTGGGGTCCAGTGAAGTAGAAGTTTGATTTCACCATTTTTCTCCACTCTCCTTCCTGTAACCTATAGCAACACAAAATATACAACAATAGCAAATTATTGTTTGCGGATGCTTTGAAAAATGAAAATTTTTTGAAAGCATGAAAAATTGAGTTAGTTTGAAATTCCCCTGGACAAGGAACTAACTGCTAATTGTCTTGTTGTAACCCGTACGACACTCGGAGAGCTGATCCTGGTTGTGAAGGTCAATTTGTGGAATTCTAGGGTGTGCACTCTTGAAGCTGCAAAGTCCCTGAGTTGTTGTGATTTATGGAATGTTGAGGGGCCGTAGTGGTCAGCGACAACCTGTAAAGTGTGCTGAGGCTTGTGGATCAACATCTATGCATTGTGCCTGTGCATAGCGCACTATAAATCACTGTGCTTTTTTTGTTCAATTTTAATGTTTATTAATTTCATGTTCAACACATATATTTTTCAACTGATATTGGTTTTCATCCAATATCTTTCAACTGACTAGTGGATGATGTACCATTAAAGCCATAACGTATGATCTTATAATATTTGTAACATTTACACATGTCCTATCTTACACCTAAATGGAATCAGACAAATTTGTTGTGTTTGTAGGTTAACAGAGAGTAATTTTGACATCATGTCATAATTCAGACATTTTAATGTCACTGGCATTAATGTCTTTAATGGTGGCATTAATGGTGGCATTAAGGGGGTACTACACCCCTGGCTAATTTTGTGCCTATTTTTGCATTTTTCTCAAAAATTATAGCACATTGGTGACAAATATTATAGGGGCAAAGACTACAACTACTGCACTGAAAATTCAGCAACTCAAGGCAAGTAGTTATTGATTTATTGATCAACTATTGGTTTTCCCTCATTTTTGACTCCACAACTGTTGTCTGTGCTGAAATAAAATTTCCATTGCAGTAGTTGTAGTCCTTGCCCCTATAATATACATAGCTTACTTGTCACCAATGGGCTGTAATTTTTGAGAAAAATGCAAAAATAGGCATAAAATTGGGCAGGGGTGTAGTACCCCCTTCATGTATTTTAATGTCATTTTAACCTCACTGGCTGTTTAACATGGAGTTCCACAGGGGGACTTAAAAGTCCCCCTGTGGAACTCCATGTTAAACAGCCAGTGAGGTTTCTTTCACTTACCCTGTTATTTCATCTTAAGATTGACAGAAATCAACCCTGGCTGTTATTACTAATATTATTTCAGCATTTTGGGTTAAGAATAATAAAATTAAAATTTGATAGAAATCATACATTATGGCTTTAAGAGATTCCTCATCTGTGCTCCTCTGAAGAATGATGACCTTAAGACCATGATGGTGGAAACAGTCAGTTAGTAAAATGTGATGTGATCAAGCAAAATCAGTTGGAAGTCAGAAATATTGATTTTGAGATATAGTCAAACAAAGGAAACAATTTCTTCTCTTTCCTATTGTTTTGGAAACCCTTCAACTGCTAATATATATCTTTGGAACAATTTGTCCAATTTCAATGAGGTTTTCTGCAAAATACTTTTCTTTGCAATGCTTTATACATCATAGTAGAAAAATGAAAATCTAATATGCCCGACTTAAGACTGATTTTGCTTGATCACGCAACAAATAACAAATTTGACGTAAAGAAGCTTGTGTACGTTATTGATATAAGCTTACCTTGCTCTGACATATAACACTGCTTCCTTTGCCTTGGGAATCTACTTTGGTCTTGGCATCTAGAGACACAAGATGATGATGGACGGCATCCATGATACGACTGTCAAAGAAATCATCTGTTTTCACTGAAATGCAATTGAGATATCAGCTTTTAGTATAACGTCTATGTGTATGTAGATAAAAGTTGAACAGAAATATATAAAGATGCACTCCTTATCTAACATGGAAAAGATTGTAAACAAAAATCAGGGGTAGATATAAGGAACAATAATCAGCTGGCCCAAGGGCCAGCTGGGAAGGTTTCCAGCTGGTCCAAGGGCAAGTCCACTGGCCCAGATTTGTTGTTAATATTGTAATATGCCAAAATCCCAGCTCTGATGGAAAATCTACTGGCCCGAAGAGAAAACTACTGGCCAGGGCCAGTGGCTAAATCGATCCCTGCAAAAATCTCAATATGATAAAAAATCTTGAGGGTACCAAATCATGGTAGACTGATACGGAAATCTTACAAGACACAGCAATGCAGGTTTGTTTTTAAAACAATCAGTTTTAGGTTCTCATCTACAGTTCTCAAAATATATTATAAAATTGTCAATGCAACACTATCTTAACTTCCAATAAAATCTTCAAACCATACCCATATTGTTATTTCTATTCCCCCCACTATAATTTGACTACGGTGTACCCCAGGGCTCTTGTCATTGGACCCAGTGCGTTGTCTATCTACGCTCTTCCACTAAGGTGACATTATACAAAGCCATCCGAGCATAATCTCTAATACCATTGCTATGGAGATGACACCCAGGTATATGTTTCTCTGATTCTTGACCAAGACCAGGTTGACTGCACCATTAAAAGATTGGAAAAGTGCACTGATGATGTAATTGTAAGGTTTCTCACCTACAGATAGACGTCTTTTGACTCGTAATCGTTTCTTCTTCAACACTTTACCAGGGCTGTCATCTTTGCTTCTTGGTGTCTTCTGTTGTGGTTGTTCACTCAAGTGAGATTGCACATGTCTGAAGAGATAGATTACAAACAGATTTAATTATTTTTTAACATAATCAAAAACTGAAGAACAAACAAAACAAATCGTATTTTACTCGTCCTGTTCCTGTTTTCGAAACATTATGGAGTATTCCCTGTTAGGCAAAAAAAATCATGTTTGGTTGCCCTCAGCAACCGACCCAAAAAATTAGAAATCTTGGGTTGGGTTGGGTTGGGTTTTTTTTTTCCCCGATCACTTTGTTAGAGGAAACCTAAAATTTGGACAGTATTAAGGACATTTTATATTGTTATTCGCTCATTTTATTTATTAAATGCATATTTGATTAAAAACAGGCAGTATTTCCATTAAATTCACTCCAAAAATGTACAATTTTTTACCATAAAATGATCAAGCATTTGTCAATACTTGCCTTTTCAAAATGGAGGAAGAGCCCATTAAAAAAAAGGGATCGACCTACCGACCCTCCAACTTTTTGTCTTGGAAGGGCAACCAAACAATTTATTTATTTTTGGCCTTATCATTAAGAGTTTGACATCATTCTGTGGAGTGCAACAAATTTAATATTTCTTTAGTAAACAGAGTCTTACAAGAAGTTAATAGAATTATAAATTTGACCAAAGATTGCGATCTCCTCTTAATATGACAACATTAGGCATCCTTGCATGTTTCAGAAGTTGGAGTAATCTTAATTTTCATTGCTTGGCATCTTTGGTTAAAATTAATGCCAACTGTCAAGTTCTACAGATTAATTAAACATACAAATAAATTTGTACTTTCATGCAACAAGTTAATTATTATTATATACGCCTTCCTTGCTTGTTGTATAATATAGTATAGTTTTATACCACTGCATTCGACAGTGGGCTGTGCCCCTGTAGGCATAACCAGGGCAGTGGCAGACTATGTGGGATGAGAGAATGAAACCTGATTATGACACTTGGGCTGTTCCAGTCGAATCCATACACCCCCTGTGGAAGTCATGACCTTAATCTCACCTAATGGGTGACTCCATTTGAAATCTACACTCCCTGTGCAGGAGATTAAGGTCAGGTCTTCCATTAGGGGATGTATGGATTTCTCCTGGAATAGCCTTTTCCCTCTAGCCAAGTCAAAAATATGTCCAGCTGTTTGCCCAGGTTGGTTCCACACCTGCGATTTACCACTACATTACACCTACCTGATAAGTCCTCCTTGTGTGCGAAAACTCAAGGTGCACCCTCCAAAGACACATCTGAAAGGCTTGTCTCCACAGTGGTCTAATATATGCTTCATCAACCAAGTTCTTGAAGAAGATGGTGTGTTGTACACCTTGCAGCCATCCCATAAACAAACAAATTTCTTTACACCTTCAAAACCAAATGCAGAAAAGAAACAAAGAAGGAAAATATAGCCATGTAGTCTGCTGCTCAACGTCTTGAATAGAAGCATAGCATTTTAAATGTTTTGCTAATGCATCTCCATCCACTGCACTCCCTTGCTTTTTCAATGGCCCCAAGGAAGAACAACTTGGTTGATATGGGGCCTCTGTGGTGAAATAAAGTTTTCTATCCTATCCTATGTTCCTATACAACAAAAAAGTATTACTTTAGCCTTATTGGTAACCCTAACCTCTCCAATCACTCAACAGGAGATGTAGGTGTGCATTGTTCTTGTATCACTTCTATATCAATTGGGATTCCCACTGAATTCCGCATTATGACACATACATGCACCAGACTACTGTAACCAACTCTACATAATTATACCCATGAAGTGCCTAAATGATTTGTATCTATCAAGCTCATACTTTGCAACAAGTCAATGGTATAACTACTTTACAAACACTTCCAAATAAATACGTTATAAACCTTTTCAGGAAATTTAAGTTTGGCTCTGATGTTGACTCAGATATTGAATTTAGATACCACAGCAGAATTTTAGTTGGCATTCCATTTCATAACCTACAGTGTACACACATTTACTTACTTTTATCTGCACCTTTTTCTGCTTGTTTATCCACTTGCTTCTGAGCATGAACAGTAGAGACATGTTCGGCAAGGTCAGCGCTCGTCTGCGCTTCATGTCCGCATGATTCCCACCTGCATGTATAGTCTCGCTTCTTCTGTGAGGTAGGTGTTGTAGAACCACTTGGTTGGGGTGTGGGTGTATTACTGGATTCAGTTGTTTGGGGTGTGGGAGTATTGCTGGAGTCAACACTACTGTTACTTGATGGCATGCTGATTGCTGGCTAGTCTTCCCACCTGCACCTGTAAGTAATATAACATTTCTTGGTTTAACAAGATGGGTGACCTGATTTACAGCCTTATATACTGCTTTACCCCGGGAGTCCTGCCTTTTGAGGAGAGCGAGAGCAATCACTCTTTGCTGCTCTCCTTAAATCTGATATAGGAGAGTGATTTTTAGCTCTCCTTAGTTGTCCATTCTCTCCTAGTTACATTCTCGTTATAAATGCTCACAACAGCTCTCCTTGAAGGCTCCAGAAGAGCTATTTAATGCTCTCCTGCAAATTCCAAGAGTCCCTGTTTACCTTATCAAAATTAAGATTTTGGCATCGGAAGAAAGCGTACACATATTTTTTTCATAACCCCATGCAGTAATTGTCAGGCTTGAGGTATGCCCAGCGAGGTCACGTCACACTCGGTGTGACGTGCCCAGAACTCCCAATAACTTTCGTAAGCGACAGACAAATTGCAGGAAAGCGTGCCAATTTAAGCTTCCTGTAATATCTATTGCACATAACGTCGAAGTCACAAACTTACAAACTTCAATATGCACTTCAAATACTGCAGACCAGCTGTTAATTATTACCGATCCTGTAGAATAACTTACATAATCTTCAATTTCATGGAATCCCGTTGCTCAGAATTGCAAATGTCATTTTTATCTGTCAAATCCGCTGTGTATGTGCTCCGAGATTTTATGATATGCTCCATAAATCACAGCTGTGAAACTGACTTTATACCACTCGCTCGCTTTTAAAGCTAGCAGAAAAGCGAAGCCTCCGGCTACCTCGTGGCATGACGTCACACAAAATTTCCGATGGGCGCCTTATTTATTTGTAACCCGTTTGTGATTGGTTGCAAACACCATTCATCGCAATCGTTAGCCAATCAATGAAGGCGACGGCCTTTTACGGTATGAATTAATGTGACCCGCCAGTAAAGTACGTCTAACCTGATTGGTTTACCAAAATAATTGGATATTTGCTAAGCCAGTCAGCGTGCTCGATGCTTAACAACCTGGTCGTAGAGTTTTTTTTTTTTTTTAATAAGCGAATTCACATGGTGATCCAGCGATCGAGTATAAATTCAGCATGACTTCTGCTGTAACAGGTGCAATAACAATACGTCGACACAATCAGTGACATTTACACAATACAATAATGAATTATTTATGACATGCATGGGCTGGATTTTACGATCGAGGTAAGGTTTTCGGCCTGTCCCTGCGTGAATATCGTGACTTTTCAGCATCAAAGATACTTGCGATGACCAGTTTTTTGCGGACACTTTGATAACAGGTAACTTTTATAGGTCATAGGGTAGAAACGATAGTTGTACAATTGTACGAAAATATACATTTTGTTATAGGCCTAAAATGTTTACAAAAATATATTGGTCCGTACGTTGTGCATGTATTCAGTTGTTCGACGTATAGGCTTGAGGTATGTTTCCCTTTAATTTAAAAATGGATGAGGTAGCATGATCCATCACCCCCAAGGTGGTATTGCCATAACCACCTATGTTCTATGGACCACTGTGATATTGTGTATGTTTTTGCTTCTAATACTAGACTGCCGAAGCAATTTGCTTTAGTGATGAAGGCTTCAATGTCAGATACCGATAAAAAGCTTTAATGTGATCTGTGCTGTAACCGTTTGGATAAAATTTTCTTCTTTTTAAAATAATTGTAACATTACCATATACATGTAGTAAGTAAAGTATGTAAGCCAGGGACTGCCTTTTGAGGAGAGCGAGAGCAATTGCTCTCTACTGCTCTCCTTAAATCTGATATAGGAGGGTGATTTTTAGCTCTCCTTAGTTGATATTTCTCTCCTTGCAATTGCATTCTATTGTAAATGCTCTTAACAGCCTTCCTTGAAGGCTCCAGATGAGCTATTTAATGCGCTCCTACAAATTCCAAAAGACAGTCCCTGAAAATATTCTAGGTATGACTTGTTGTACTACAAGTTGACACTAAACTAATTTGGCAGATGAGTTATCCTAGTGCCGTACTATTACGCTGACTTTCGTATTCGGCGAGGAGGACGATTTCGACCTCCTCGTTTGTTTACAAACAGAGAGGTAGACAAAGGAGACTGTCAAACCTGTTCCGCTTGTCCAAATACTCAAGTATCAAAAGGATGGTCCACAATAGAGACTAAATCAGTGATTCACGTGGTAACATGAATAGGGGATTAAAAAACTGTGAAGTAGCACCATGTGCTTCTATTGTCCAATATTTGCCATCAAGATTTCGAATGAAAACAGTTCAGACCCAGTACACGATAATGTCAGAAATTAATAATTTGTTCTGGGTCTGATTATTCGGACTAGAGTTATCCATGCAATTGCATGCATGTAAAATAAAAATGACGTACGAATCCAAATTGACAAATACAATCATACTAAAACCTGGGACTAAAACATGCTGAATAAAGTCAAGGCAAAGTCACAACAATCGTCTGTAACATTCACATTCATTCATATTTTATATGTAATTGTTGATTACCTTTTAAATCATGTTTTTCACAGTATAAAATCTTCAACGTTCAAGACGACGGAACAAAACAAAGATCCCAGCTGAAAAGTTCATTAGGTCATCGCACTTTTTTACCGTCGTTTTTATTTTACGAAAATTGAGAAATAAGTAAATATTCAATATTTTTCAAGAATATCATAATCTTTCTTGAATTTCAAATGAAAGCTTTGAAAAACTGTAATTCCTCCACTTACAGTTAAAAACTAATAGTAAGTATTATACATATTTGTTTTAATTTATTTTATTAGGGAAAATGAAGTCAAAGCTTACTAGAATCACATGTAAACATCTTTTTTTCTAAAAGGCTGACATTACTTTTCAAAGTATCACAAAATACAACGTAAAGTGATGTCAGTAATTTGGTGAGTCGGGCGACAGCTCAAAACACATGTTAATTCACATTTCACATGTTTAGCCAGTATGGGCACTGTGCATGTTCATGGATTCGCGAAAAAGCTTAAAGTTTAGAAATAATATCCGGCCAGAAAACACGGCATGGTAAGTATTGACTTGTCATGCTTGTCTTGTATTTGTATAAATTCAGCCCTTGGTTGTAAAAAAGGGGGATGTCAGTCATGCATTTTACTCGGACGGACCAACACAAATGGCAGTTAAATATTATTATTTATGTGTGTAAATTTCAAAACAAACCTCCCACCAGTATAATTGGTCTCAAGGCTTTTATTAAAATAAATAGAGAAACAGAGTATTTCATTGCTAAGAAGAAAAACAAACTCTCTTGCCACTTTCGTAAAAAGTTTTAGTTTTACTTTACTTTGGCTACAAGTTAGACTGCCTAACTGGCCTGTATCTCGTTTCGGCCAAAGTACGTCTGTAATACATACCTGTTTTTAATGACTTTGCAACAATGTTTCTATTGTCAGCAATAACAGCTTGCATTCACACTTTTGAGTTTATATGGTGAATTTTCGTACACATCATAAATAAGTGAAATCACAATATCCTGAAAGGAATTTAGGTAACGAATTCAACGACACTGACCTCGCAACAGCTAATGTTATCATGTAAACATGGCGTCATTAGACATTTTAGCCTACGTTTACAGTATCCTACTATCGGATCGTTGAAACAACGAAACCTCAATCCCGGCCTCATTCACGAATTCACTCACCTTCCTACACCACCAGTTGAAATAAAACTCGAAACATCCCGTGTTATTCCTCAAAACTACATGCACCTTCATTAATAAAAAATTGAAATCCTAGTAGAAATCCGTTATCGAAAATTGTTTGATATAAAACGTCACCAAAAGTAATTTTTCTGAAGAGTAGATACCGCGTGTCAAAATGGCGGCCGCAGTCGCATCCCCTCAGCTTTGTACGTGTACCCAGGTCACGGTATGTCTACGTGACGAACAGTCAAGGTCAGAGAACAGCGCAACCTGTCTGCTGTCATGACGTAATATAATGGCTCCGCCCAATGAACGGCGCTGTCAATCATCCTTATTGCCTTTGTCGAACAGACTTTTACGCAGGTATGAGCTCACGCTGTCCTCACTTTTAGGATCGACGAGCGTCAGGCCGACACAATCTGGTTGTGTAGGAGACTATCATCGTGATGCCCACGTTGGAACCATTGGATTACGGAAGAAATATTCATACCAGGACTGAAGCAAATGTGGCCATTTCTATGTTTGTACCGGGCAAGTACCGGACATTTTTCAACACGGAGCTAGCGGAAAATACTGCAAATTCGTCCAAGGTAAGCAAAGGGTTGGGGATCGCATTTTTAACTTTGACTAAACTGTTTCGGAGTTAAGGCACGCTAAAAGTAGACCATTTCGGGGGCTGTATTTGGTGTACATGTGACGTTTTGAAAAGAGTAAAAAAACGACCACTTATTCGCTATTGCTGAAGTATACCCGCCGAATCATGTACCAATACACAAGGTATTGGTACATGAGATCAGGTATAGCTACAAGTAGCTGATGGTCACTACCACACTCAGCGCCTGGTCGTGTCCTGACATTTTGGAGTGATGTTCTCCACCTCTTCCTGACCATGATGTAAAGACCTTTGACCTTTGACAAGAGTGTAGCGCTTTTAAATTTCGTCCGATTTTGGATTTTTAATCCTTTTAAATCTTCGTTTTTACTGGCACATATAAGTTGACTTTTCGCTGTTAGATGTTTCTTAGTTATTCGTCCACCTGTTGAGCACGATTTTGATGTTTTTAACTTTTTAAACTTGGAAATATTTGATGATTATTGCTGACTGCCTTGCCGCCGTTTTGAGCCATTGGAGTATTGTACACATAATTTGCCACCTACTTGCCGACCACCGACTGAGCACCACTTCAGCTGGAATTTATCAACATGTCTTCTCGCTAACCGGATATCTTTAGCCTGTATTATGGATACCTGTGGGAGCAGACCGACTCCGTTTGGGGGTCATGTGTGTGTTTTTTCAACTATCCAAACCTGCTGGAAATTGCATAGTTTTACTGCTACTGTGCACTTCCGGGTCACGCCCACCTGCTGGGATTCGCCAACCATTGATATTGTCGCCTATACCGGTAACTGGAGGGAAGGAAGGGAGGGCTTGCTTCAAACTGTGAGTATCACCATCTACTATATTTTTGATCCTGCCTGGACACAAGCTGCTGTTCTTAGGAGGAAGTTTGGTTATTACTGAACTCTCGTTAGCCGCCACAGATTGCCTAAACCAAAGATTTGTAACTCTATTGTTCTGCATGTTGCCCTCATAATAACTCTTTGTATTATTACTGCCAATGATGTTCAGATGAACCCAGGTCCTACTATTGCTATTAATTGCACCATGTGTGATCTTGCTGTGCCCCAAAAAGACCTTGTGATTTGCTGCGACGAATGCGGTCTTTATGCTCACCCTAAGTGCTCGTTGCCAAAGGATGAGTACCGAAGGCTTAAGAAATTCGGTAGCCCGTGGTATTGTAAATTGTGCTGGGCACCGTGTGCGCAATGTAATGGTGATATCTTTGAAGGAGATAAAGGACTCCTGTGTGATTCATGTGAAAAATGGAATCACCCACTGTGTTGTGGCATTAACGACAAAGTGTACCGCCAGTTTGAAAGCTCAAGGTACGAATGGATTTGTCCAATTTGCGTTATCTCAAGTCATGAACACCCATTTTTTACCATGGATGATTTGCCCGATGTATACAACACTTATAATGACATTGATGAAGACATTTTTTGCTGCACTATAGGTTTTGATAACACTGCTGTGCCTATTTCATCTGTCACCGAACTGAACAGTGCCAATGTGAGTCATGATGAACTGATGGCACAACCCGCCCCTTCGGTTTTACGACCTAAAAAGAAACTTTCTACCAAAATTGATGAGCATTCGAGCAAGTCGCTCCTTAAGTTTGCCATTGTGAATTTTCGCAGCGTATGCTCCAAGAGGTCTGGCTTAACAGCGTTTTGCGCATCTGACGAGTCACCTGATGTTCTGCTTGGCTGCGAGTCATGGTTAGATGACACTGTAGGTTCTGCCGAGATATTTTCTAGCGATTACCATGTCGTCAGAAACGACAGGAATAGACACGGCGGAGGTGTGTTTATTGCCATAAGAGACCATCTGCCCCGCATTGAGCGACCTGATTTATCAACAAGTGACGACGAGCTGATCTGGTGTCAGATTGTCACCGGGGAGTATTCAAATGTCTTCATTGCATCTTTCTACAGACCGCCAACACATAGACATAACTTTGATGGCCTTTGCAACAGCCTTAAGAAAATTCGTAGTGAGTGTAAGTCACCCTACATTATTATTGGAGGGGATTTTAATCTTCCTAAGATGACCTGGGAAGACAACCAAGTCGCTCACGGTGAACTTCAAGAAAGTATTCTCCAAATTGCAGCTGACTTTGGACTTGATCAACTTGTTCACTTTCCAACCAGACGAGACAATAATGGTACCGAGAACATCCTCAGCCTTTGTTTCACCAATAGACCATCGCTGGCTGACAGTGTGTCTCCTCATTCAGGCTTAGCTGACCATGACATCGTGCTGGCAAGCTTCTCGCTGCAAGCTCCGCTACCAAGAAAACCACCTAGGGAAGTTTACAAGTGGGGAAAAGTCGACGAGACAGGCTTCAAAAGTGATGCCAAAGTCCTTGCTGATAACTTCCTTAATAGTGCACCTGAAACAAGATCCACGGAGGAAAACTGGTGCAGATTGAGGGATGATCTGCTTAATTTAACTAAGACACATGTGCCTACAAAGACTGTCAGAGGGAAGAACAATGCACCTTGGTTTACCCAGAAGCACAAGAAATTGTGCAGGAAGAAAGAGCGTTATTACATCAAAGCAAAAAAGTCCGGTAGTGATCACCACTGGGACATGTACCTGAAGGTGAAACGCGAGGTGGAGAGAAAGTTAAGAACAGCTGAGAGAAACCATGTTGCTGATATTGCTGCCTCTGATGACCAGAAAGTCATGTGGAAATACATCAAAGCCAAAAGAAAAGACAATGTTGGCGTTCAGACACTGAAAGTGGATGGTCAAACAATCTCTGACGACCTGGGTAAAGCCAGTGCTCTCGCGAAACAGTTTAATAGTGTTTTCAACAGAGAGGCAGAAGATCCTCCGGTTTATCTACCGAGTCCATACCCAAGCATGCCTGATGTAGTTGTTGATCAAGCTGGCGTCCTGAAACTCCTGAAAGAAACCAAAGCCAATAAAGCGGTGGGACCAGACAACATCCCAAACAAGGCTTTGAAATTGGCAGCCGAGGAGTTGGCACCTGTTGTTTCACACATCTTTCAACAGTCGCTTGACGAGGGCTACTTGCCTGAGGACTGGAGACGCGCAGACATTGTTCCGCTCTTTAAAAAAGGGTCAAAGGTGGAGCCATCTAACTACAGGCCAGTGTCGCTGACCTCGGTGCTGAGTAAACATCTGGAGCACATAGTTGATAGCCAGATGATGGCGCACTTCGACAACCAAAACATACTGTCTGACTGCCAGCATGCCTTCAGAAAACAGAGATCGTGTGAAACCCAGCTCATCACAACACTTCATGACCTCGTCTCCTACCACAACAAGTCCATTACCACTGATATAGCCATTCTAGACTTTAGTAAGGCCTTCGACGTTGTGCCTCATAAACATCTGCTGTTGAAGCTGAACTACTGCGGCGTCCGTGGTAACGCACTTGAATGGAAAAAAGCATTCCTGACTCATCGCCAGCAGAGGGTGGTTGTAAACGGCCAGAAGTCTGAGTGGGATACAGTACTGAGTGGAGTACCGCAAGGTACAGTTTCCGGGCCACACGACTTCATCGCTTTTATCAACGACATCGTTGACGGTCTATCATCCATTGCAAAAATGTTTGCAGACGACCTCATTGTATACAGGGGTATACGTGGGACACAAGACGAAGTGGAGTTTCAAGAAGATCTTGATAAGCTAGTTAGCTGGGCTGAACTGTGGGGAATGAAATTTAACGCCAGCAAGTGCAAGGTTATGCGATCTCCAGAAAACGGGATCCTGGTCACCCAACCTACCAGATGCTAGGCACTACACTGGAAGAAGTCACCTCCACACAATATTTAGGCATTCATATCCAAAACAACTTGAAGTGGGATGTCCAGACTCACTACGCAGTCGGAAAGGCTACTAGAGTTCTCAATTTCCTGATGAGGAATTTCCACAACTGTACCAAAAAGATCAAAGAGCAGCTCTACAACTCAATGGTGAAACCCCATCTTCAATACGCTTCCGCTGCTTGGAATCCAGGCACTGTAAAGAATAAGGATCTCCTGGAGAAAGTACAGAGAAGGGCAGCAAGGTTTGTGATGGGTGATTTTCATCGAACATCGAGTGTTACAGAGATGTTACAGCAGCTCAGGTGGGAAACAATTGAAGAGGGAAGAATCAATACCAGAACAAGAACCCTTCAGAAGATCATCATGAACCGGTTAGCTATAGATGGGTCAAAATACTTCAAGCCAAAACCAAGCAGGAGCAGAAGGGACATGAAAACCAGCTTGTTTTACATGAGACTCCTTACACTGACATCATGAAGCAGTCATTTTTCTCAGATGCAATTGCAATTTGGAACAAGTTCCCTGTTGTGCCTGTACCCGACGACGACAGTAAAAGTTTGACCAGCCAGAAGCCCCAACTTAATTTATGACTAGACAGACCCAGCCAGCACTCAAGTCAATCTCCAGTGATACTCCCGTGTGGAAGTGCTATGGAGGAAGTTTCAACGAGGTAACGAGGTAATCGATCTGGTTTCTTGTTCTATCTCCTGGGCTCATCCAAGTCCACAGTCTCCGTGGATGCTGCTGAAATAACGTGTTCCCAATGACTAGGTTGTTATTAGCTTCACAAAATTCCTCCAGTCTGTCTCCACGTTCATTTCTGATCCCAAGTCCATATTAAGATCCAATAGATTTAGGGGTTGTTTACTCACTGTAATAACAGACACATTTCACTACTCAAGTTGACAAGTACTTTCATGGTCGAGGCCATTTTATCTTGTGACCTTTGTTGTAACCCTAGCAACCAAATAGATGGCGCTATACTGTTTACTCTCAGAGGGGGATGGTAAGCTTGAACATTACATCTCTCCCCTTTTTAGATAAAAGTCACTTTGCTTATTGTAAACACTGAATGTTAATGTCCATGAGTTCAAGAGTTCTCAACAAATTGTTCACTGTTAAGCAACTTGTATAGTGCTATGAACTTGTAAGTTTATACCAGGTTAAATAGCAATGTTCATTAAAACTCAGAAGATGATCAACATACTTTGAGTCTGGTGTTTTTGTATTGACCTGTTTTGCATTTTGTTTTTATAACACCAAAACAATTAATACAACGTGTTCCAAAAACTCCAAAACAACACTGAGCACAACTTGCTCAAATTATCAAACTTTGGCACTTGGTATCTTTCCAGTGCTAAGATAAAGTTTAAAGTCTCACAACTGGTACACATGTCTTGTGCACTTTAACTATCAATTTTCAAAGAACAGTTTCAAACAGGGAACTTTGAACATGACGCGATTACGCACCAAATGCGCTTACGCCACGAAACAACCTAATAACATGCGCTTTACTTATGCGGGTAAATATAAGTATGCACTTTACAGAGTGTTACGCTTTTAGAGCGCTAGGTAACATAACTCTCAAGTTTCTTGGGTGGCTGTCTGATCCTTGTGGACCGTCTTGGTTGAGTTGTGCTGAGTTGAGATGGCTGCAATTCAACAGATGGTTCTGCTGGAGTCTCAGCTGCTGCTGGTTGATCAGAAGTCACAGGGAACATTGAGGCAGGGGTATCTGCATCTGGGAGTTCCACAGGGTCGTGTGTGGGGACCATTTCTAGATTCATGGGAGTGTCTGCAGGAGTCTCTTGAAGAAGGATACATTCCTTGTAAGTCTTGCCTCACCTCTTTGGACAGTTATAGCGTTTCCTCTCCTTTCAACTACTATGAAGGGATGAGGATTGTATGGTGGATCGAGCATGTTTTTTCTGTTCTGTTTCACTAACACCCGATCACCTACTTTGATGTTGGATTCAGTCACATGGAGATGCTTGTCGGCGTTTGCTTTGATTTTGCCCTTTTGTTCAGCATCTCTACTGCGAATTTTGTCGTTGACAGTCTTTGTCGGGACTTGTGGAAGGGTCGTTCTCATCTTTCTGCCGCTCAGTGCTTCACTGGGCGAAACACCTGTCGTCGCGTGTGGGGTAGCACGGTATTGGCGAAGAAAACCCCACAACTCTTGCTTCCAGTTGCTTGCTGTCCGGATAGCTTTCACCAATGTTCTCATAAACCGCTCAACTTCCCCGTTTGCTCGCGCCACAACGGTGTACATTTACGATGAGTGAAACCGTAGAATTCTGCGAACTTAGTAAATTCACTGCCATTGAACGGCGGTCCATTGTCCGTGCGTACTATTTCAGGGATACCCTGACGAGCAAATACTGCGTCTAGTTTAGGGATTACCGATCTTGCTGACGTACAGCTTACTATTTCCACTTCAGGAAAACGACTAAAGTCATCAACTATCACGAGCAAGTATTCACCAGTCGGAAAGGGACCTTTAAAGTCAACCGAGACTTCCTGCCAGGGACCATCCGGTAGTTGAGTCATTCGTAGTGGCTCAGGAGGATCTTTCCTGGCGTTGTCGCTGCTTGACATGGGTCACATCCGCGAACCTTGTGTTCAACTTTGGAGTCTATGTCGGGGAACCATATCTTTTCACGTAACAGTTTCTTTGTTTTAACGATTCCTTGGTGCGAATCATGTGCAAGATCGATGGCTCGTTCTCTCAGGGCTGACGGTAGAACTAATCGCGTATCAAGTATGATAACCTCATTGTCCAATACCATAAGCTCGTGGCGTATTTGCTTAAAGTCACTGATCGCGTTGTCATTCCAGTCCTTTTCTTTTCCACTTAGAAGGGCTGCTTTGATCTTCTGTAGTGTGGAATCATGTTTTGTCGCTTCGACGACTTCCTCGTATGTCATTGCTTTTGGAACTGCGTTATGACATACGTAATGAACGATTCATCAGATACTGATACTTGCGATGCAAGGTTAGGGTCGGTGTGACTGGGTGGGTGCCTGGACAAATAGTCAGACGGATTGTCTTTCCCAGGTTGATAGACGAGTGTGTAGTCATACTGCTGAAGTTTTAACAGCCACAGTTCAATGCGTGCATTTGGCTTTGAGTTCTTGTTATTAAACAATGGCAGAAGTGGCTTGTGGTCAGTACATACTACAAAATCACTACCGAACAAGTACATGCGAAAGTGCAAAATTGCCCAAGTCACGCCAAGCGCTTCGCGCTCAATTTGTGAGTATCTAGATTCTGTATCCTTAAGCGCTGCGGCTTGCGTCACGCTACCACGTGACCTTCTTGACATAACATCGCTCCTAGGCCGCTGGGGCTAGCGTCCACAACAACAGTTGATTTTTTGGCAGGGTCAAAGTACACGGTTACTCCTGATCCAGCGAGGGCGCTCTTCAGATTATCAAAAGACTGTTGTTCATCGGTTCCCCACTTCCACTCTATATCTTTGTGGGTTAGCTGGCGCAAGGGAGCGGTGATTGATGCATAGTGTGGTATGAACCGGCGACATATTGTGCCATTCCAAGCAAAGACATGGCCTCTTCGCATTGCTAGGGGCGCTGCATTGACTATAGCCGCTATCTTTTGCGGGTCAGGGGTGACGCCTTCTGCGCTGAATACATGTCCGAAGAATTGTACTTTGTGCTGCGAAAACGTGCACTTGCTTTTATTTAAGCGCGCGTTACATTCGCGCAGTCGCTGAAGCACCGCTGCAAGATTCTTGTCATGTTCCTGCTGCGTACTGCCATAAACAATTATGTCGTCAGACATGTTGCGACATCCATCCAAACCTTCTAACATACGCGCTACCGCATTTTGGAAGATTTCTGAGGCCGCGTTTACCCCAAACATTAATCTTTTATACCTGTACAATCCTGAATGGGTTGTAAACGTGGTAATGTACCTACTCTCTGGGTGTAATTCAAATTGATGGTAGCCTGCTTTTAGGTCAAGTGTACTAAAGACAGTGGCTCCGCTTCAAATCTGTGATAACTTCCTCAATGGTAGGCATGGGGTGTTTTTCACGCTGTATTGCCTGATTTGCTTCCCTCATATCAACGCACACACGCACTGATTTGTCTTTTTTAGGCACTATCACAACAGGGCTAATCCAAGGTGTTGGACCTGTCGCGCACTCGATTACATCATCATCGAGTAGCTGCTCAATTGCTACGTCAACATCTTTTCTCACATGAAAAGGAATTCTCCTATGTTTTTGGATTTTTGGTTGCACGTTTTCCTTTATGTGCAGTTTGATCACCTCATTTTTCACCTTACCAATACCATTGAAAAGATCATCATAACTTGCTATCATGTCATCAGTATTGTTTGTGACTGAGACATTGTTTGTGATTTCAATTAGCCCAAGCTCAGATGAAGTTCCAAATGACAATAAATTGCCTGCGCTGCCCTCTACAACACTGAGACTCAGTACACCGGTCGATCTTACCGTTTCCGATGTTGATTAAGATACTTCTTGCATCGATCCCGAGATGCGGAAAAAACCAATAGTCATTTTGTCCCACATAAATGAATAAATAACAAAAAACCCCCGATCCCCCGGTGGACTCACCCAAAAGGTGACGTCACACCATATGATCGTCCCTTATCCTCCTTGGTCTCCGACTGACACAGACGTGCCTATCGATTGTTCATAGCACTGTGTATCAATTTCTCGACCAAGGCGAGATATACGGTTGTAGTTTCACACCTTAGGTAAAACCATTCCGGTATTGTTCGGCTGAGGATAGTTTTGACGGCATTTTCTGGCGAAAAAGTGACAAAAAACGATCCAAAACTTAGCTACATATCGTGCCTCCATTTGTATACGGGACACACGAGCAATTCAAAATGGCCATTCATTTTGTTTCCCACGTAAAACAACCATTGCAGCCTGTAAGTTACAATAGATGTTTGTACATACACATTGTATTTCATGTACGGTAGGTTATTGTTGCTATGTTAGGGTGATTACTCTATCGTTATGTCTTCATTACCGTCCAATAAAGACGAGTTAATCAGATATTCATACGGTGGGGATTGGTAGGGACCCGTCTGACATTTTAGTAATAAAGTTAGCCAGTCCTTACTTTACCACTAACGTTAGCGACCAGCCTCCGTGCTCAGGTTTGCTTACTGGGCTTGAGTCGCGTGTTGGGGGGTAGTGCCCCCTCCCTTTCTCCTCGCTTCGCCTCGGCCCTGTCGGGCTTGCCCTTCCCTGGTGACGGAGCGGGACCCACACCCGCTCTGTTTCACCCACAGGAGTGCTCACGATCTTCTAGATGTCTTTCTTTTTGCTTAGGACTCTCCGAGTTCCAGCTTGACGATTGGGATAGGCTCCGTCATCGCCATAAGACGAAGAAGAAATCTACCAAGGGCACTGGTAAGGTCGACACGGTGGATTCTGCTGTGACAGCCCCTATGGGTCATGGCAGGTCTGCTTAAGGGGCTCCGTCCCCGGACAAGCAGGCGGTTCCTTCGGGACTGCTAAGCGCGTCCAAAGGCTCAGCAGCCAGCGAAAGCACTGACTATACGTCGGAGCAAAGTAGCAGGCAGCAGAGCGGTAACCACCAGCGAAAACCCTAGCGGGTTTTGCAGCAGGAGGATACCAGTCGATACGGTAGATTCTGCTGTGACAGCCCCTATGGGTCATGGCAGGTCTGTCCTCCGGGAGCTACACGCTTCCCCTCCACGACGCTCTTCCGATCGTGCTGCTGTAAAGGAGGTACCGCTCAGCAGCCAGCGAAAGCACTGACTATACGTCGGAGCAAAGTAGCAGGCAGCAGAGCGGTAACCACCAGCTTAAAAACCCTAGCGGGTTTTGTAGCAGGAGGATACCAGTCCTCTAGCGAAAATCCTCACGGGTTTTTAGCAGGAGGACACCCGCCTGTTGCAGGCATATCTACGGGCTCAAACAGCCACAGTAGTAGCCAGCGACGGGCAGCATGCAAGGGTACCGGGCTTGCCTGGGTTGAACCCTAGCATGCATGGGTTCAGCAGAGACGATACCGCTGCTAACGCTGTGGGTGTAGTCTTAGCAGAACCAACTGGGGTTGTCACACGGCAGCGCGTTCCATGGCGGGACCGCCGAGTGATACCCTGGGCCCTAGAATAGCTGCTGGCTGTCCACAGGGACTGGCTGGCGATTATTCAGGGGTTGGGCTCGCAGTCTCTCACGGGACAGCGACCCAGGTGCATTCGGTGGCAGCTACAAAGACGAGCTACGGCTTGACTTCAGTGGTAGCCGCTATGCACCCGCCCATAGCTGCCGTGAGTGGTCCGCCACACACAGCGACCTTGGGCGAAGCTCTAGAGGGTACAGTAAGTAGCTTGAACAGCCTAGCTGATCAACAACCCACTTATGTCCTCGAGAGCCAGCGGAGCGTGGGTGATCCATTACCGTCAATGGGTCAATTACCCTCTCTTGATCGATCACTGTCAAATCAACAGGGCATAGCTCCATTGATTGACGCTGCCTATTCAGGTGGCGAGGTGATTGATCTGGTGTATGCACGCTCAGCTACCCGTGGTACTAGGCAAGCTCCCTCTAGCCAAGGGACAGCCGGTATAGCGGGTACCCATACACACGGCTTGATCCCCTTGCGGGGAACGCAGTGAGGCATGGGTACAGTGGTACACAGCCGGAGCCCTCACGGGCACCTACGCTGGAACCACGCATACAGCGGTACACAACCGGAACCCTCACGGGTACCCATGCTAGTACCGCGCCGGTACCACGCCAGCACACAGCTTGAGCCCCCCAGCAGGGAACGCCGTGTGGCGAGGGTACAGCGGTCCACAGTTGGGAACCCTCACGGGTACCCACGCTGATACCGCACCGGTACCGCAGCACCGCTTTAGTCGCCACAGTCTCTGTGGCAACAAGGGGAGGCGGTGCTGGTACTGCAGTACCATGGGGTTACCCTGGTGGCGGATCCTTTCAGGGTCAGCTGCCGGCTGGGTATGCCCGTGGTACCCGCCGCAGGGTGTTTCTTCCACGGCCTAGCACCGTGGCAAGTGTCAGGCCAGCCGGCATGGGGCTAACCCAGACCTTGATCAGGGTAGGCCCCGGGCTGCTAGCGCTAGGACGACGGCTGCGAGAGCATGCGGACCCAGTGGTGCCATGGCGGATACCTCAGGGTCTTGCGGGAGTACTCCCTCTTCTGCTGGCAGGTAGTCGGCGAGCCACACAGTGGTTATGCTTTCTTACCCGCTTTCAGATGCCCGTCCTCAGTTACCGTCATCATCGGAGCATGATACGGATACTGTGGGCGAGGGAAAGGAGTCGGAAGCTGAGTCCGGTAGTGACATCACTACAATCTCCTTCCCCGCTGCCCCGCGAGGGGAGCAACAGCACTGATCTTCCTCCGGACACCCCCTAAGGGGGAGTCCATGGAGGAGGACCAGGGATCCTTTCAGTAGGATGCTCAGCTGCTGCTTCCTCACAGGGGACGCCTGCACTCTCATTCCCGCAAACCTCACGGGTAGATATCGTGGGGCTGTCGAGCTCAGTAGAGCTATGACGCCGCGTGCTTGCACGCTTCCTCTGCGTGTAACGCGGAGGACCACGGGACCTACCTGAGGGGATCCGAGAGGGACCCAGATGTCGCAAGCGTATCACGCTCAGACAACATCTGAGCTCTTCCGCGAGGTGAGCCTATTAGCGGTGCTAACAGCTAGCCTCAACGAGAGCTCCATGGGCCTAGCCCATAGGGTGTCCACTCAGCGCCCGGGGAGGGGCCTGCCACTCCAATCGCTCAACGCGATGGAAAGGCAGGGTCCTTTTTCTCTTTGGATGCTTCTGCGCCACGGTGGAGGACCGTGCAAAGAAGCTACCAACGGGAGCACTCTGAAGAGGTCGGAAACTGCCCTTACCATGGGTAGGAGCTCCGACTTCAGCAGGCCGTGCACCACCAACAGTACCCGAGCCCACTACCTCTGCAGCACCCATTTCTGGGAGGCGCAAGGGTAGCACAGGAACAGCTGGCAAGCCCCGAAGAAGAGCAAAGCGCTCTTCCAAGGGAAGCTAGGCAGAGCATTCCTGGGGGCTCAGCGGTTTTTCCACAGGGGATCTCCCAGTGGATTCGACCGCTTATGGCTTTCACCCAGAGGTGGGAAACCATCTCTTTGAGCGCCTGGGTATGGTCAGTGGTGAGTGGGGGTTACAGACTGGCAACCCAGTCTACCCACCTTCGTCTGCACATTTCAGAGGGCCACAGTAGTGCCGTCAGACGGCCCCCAGCGTCGGGCACTACTGACAGGGATCACACAGCTTCTCACGGCGGGCGATTGTCCCGGTCTACCCCCGTTCTACGGGTGATCTTGGAGCCATTGGCTCCAAGGAAGACTGGCGACGGGAGCCCCATCCGGAACCGCAGGCTGTTGAACACGTTCTTCAGACCCAAGAGGTTCAGAATGGGGACTCTCGCCTCGTGCTAGCCTGCCCCATCAGGGGCATGGGAACAGCATCGCTAGATCTCTCGGACGCCTATCTGCATATGCCAATCGCCTCTCAAGATCGGAGGCATCTGCGCTTCTAGGTACAGGATCAAAATTACCAGTTTTGATACCGCCATCCGCCTGTCCATCTCTCCCAGGGTGTTTAACACTCTTGGTCAGAGCGGTGGCAGCGCACCTGAAGCACAGGGGTGTCAACATCAGTTGCTACCTGGACGTTTGGCTCATATACGGACGCACTCCACTGAAGACTACGGGTCTCATGGGGTTGATAGTCCGTAGGGTGCGGGACCCTGGATTTTTGATCAGCTCAAAAAAGTCCAGCGTGGTCCCGACGCAGACACCACTATTTGTAGGGGCCCAGATCACCCTCACGGAGGGGTTCGCGGTGCTCTCACCCGAGCGGGTGACGAACATGGTGCGGTGTGCCTGACTCTTGGCCGAGTCTCGGGCAAAACCCGCTGTGGCATGGATGAAGGTGGTAGGCCTAATGGCCAGTATGGTAGACCTCGTGCTGTACTGCCGCTTTCTACGTTAGGCTTACCCAACTACACCTTCTAGCCTGCTTGCAGGCCCAGTCGTCACCCAATATCCCTCGCGGTTCCGTTGTCGGAGATCGCGCGAGAGGAACTCTGGTGGTGGACCCATCAGCCCAATTTGACCCAGGGTGTCAGGTTTCCTGCACCCCCGGTATGTCCCGTAGTGACGACCATAGCGTCAACACGGGGCTGGGGGGGGCCACATCCACAGAGACTCCGTCTCGGGCCTATGGGGACCATAGAGACAGAGTTTCACATCAACCTCCCTCGCTTACGAGGAGGTGATCGTGGAATCACATACCGTTGTCCTGACGGATAACACAACCGTGGTAGCCTACCCCAACAGACAAGGGGACTCCGGGCCACCACGATTGAGCCTGCATGCACGACACCTGATAGGGTGGTGCAAGTTCAGGCAGATTACGATGAGAGCGATACACATCGCGGGCGTCACCAGCATCCTCGCGCACAATCTGTCACGAGGAAGGGTGTCGGGACCAGCAGAATGGTCCCTTGTCGCGAGGTCGCTCAGACGATCTTCAAGGGATGTACCACCCCTCGAAAGATCTGTTCGCATCTCATCGCAATCATCCACTGCCGGTGTACTGCTCAAGGGTCGCGGACCCCCAAGCATTCACCGTGGACGCTCTGTCCATAGACTGGGAGGATGACAGCTTATGCAGTCCCTCCGATCTCACTACTCATGAGGGTGGTGGCCAAGATCGGGTGGGAAGACTGCATTGTCATTCTGCTAGCGGCAAGGCCGCTGGCACTCCCCGAGGTACCAGATCTACTCCGGATGCCCGGAGCGGAGGTACCCAGTCTATCACTAGAGCACCTGCAGTTAGCTGCATGGCCCTTACCAGGGAACACGCAGCGGAGGGATACTTTTCATCAGAAGCTGTTTTTCTCATCGCCGGGCTAGACGGAAGTCTACCCTCCGTGACGATAGCCAGAGTCTGGCTCCATACTACGCTTGGTGCAATGAGACAAATAGCTCTCCCGCTAGAGCCTCTGTGCTGCTAGTTCCGGAGTTTCTGACAGAAAAGTTCCAAGCAAGACTTCAGCGGGCCACTGGGGCCAGCTATAAGTCAGCTGTCCTCTCCATTCACCGAGGTTTCGAGACGGGTCGACTATCATAGCCGATGGTTACCTTATTAGTCTACGCCTCGACGGTATGTTCAACGAGTGTCTACCAAAAAGGAAAGTGATCCTCCTAAGGGATCCCAACACAGTCTTAGATTACTTTAAGGGTCACCCCTTTTGACCTTCCGTCAAAAGCGACGCTTAAATACGTAACTCTCAAGATGGCTTTCCGGTTTGGCGTTGGCTTCGGACGGCGGTGCTGAGTTGCACACGGTCTCGAGGTTAGCTTCCGTGTTCACAAACACTGGAGCGACACTGTTTCGGGCGCTCTGTTCTCGTGACTACGAACGGGCGCGGTGCATACCGACATTCGCCCTCTCCCCAGGGTTGGGCAAGGTTCGGCTGAAGCCAAAGATAGGCTGGGGTGTCCGATAAGGCGCTGCAGCACTATTTCTTCCGAACACAAGCCTTGCGAGGGACTCACGACCGCATTCATCACCCTTACAGAGCCTTTCGGTCCAGCCGCTGTCGCAATGGCTGGTCCAGGTGTTGGTGGGGTCCGGGGATCGCGAAGGTTTCGCGTCCCACGACCCACTCGACACGAGCTATCTCATCATCTTGGGTATACCGTTCGGTCGTCCCTTGAGGCGATCTAGCAGGCGGTGTCCCGGAAGCCACCTTCGCCCTTCTCTCACGATACTTCCGCTTTACGTTAGTAATCAGAGACGGGCGGGAGGTTTACCGGGACATTGTTCGGCGATCATAATACGGTGGTGTACGGGTACCAGGTTTTCAGACTATACAGAATACTCAGCATGGTAAGAACCAGTGTCGCTATTCTTAACCACCAAACTTATTAAGTAAGGAGGTTTATGTCTGTGATCGCGTGGTCTTTTTGTTTCCCGACCGTTGGGGAAAATAATTTCTGACCTCGCGAAAACCATCGCTACCGCTCCCGATCCCTGATCAGATGCTGACCAATCTTGTACCTCCATCCGTCGGTTACTTGCTAGATCGATCTTTCAGATGTTGATGCAAGAAGTATCTTAATCAACATCGGAACGGTAAGATCGACCGGTGTACTGAGTCTAGTCCCAAACAGAAATGTTTGGTAGACTCATAACCGTGCGATCTTACCTTTCCGATGTTGATTATCCCGACCCCGCCACCCCTACAAGTTTGGTCCGGTAGGGGATCCCAAGTCGGATAAGGGATTTATCATATGGTGTGACGCCACCTTTTGGGTGAGTCCACTAGGGGATCGGGTTTTTTTGTTATTTATTCATTTATGTGGGACAAAATGACTATTGGTTTTTTCCGCATCTCGGGATCGATGCAAGAAGTATCTTAATCAACATCGGAAAGGTAAGATCGCACCGGTTATGAGTCTACCAAACATTTCTGTTTGGGACTAATTTAGTTGTTACCTGCGCATTTCCAACACTTACACGCGCTTTAATCTCACCAATGACAGGCAGGGGAGCTTTTGCATTATAACCAAAAACCGGCGTACTTGATTCTCGCAAGCTGGTTGAGGGCGCACTAGTTTCCTTGCGGAGGCGATTAAAGGATGCGCTATCCATGATATTGACACTGGCTTGTGAGTCAATACCGGCTTTTAGGACTACGCCGCCAATTACCATGTCGCATGAGGGGAGCCGATCTTTTTACGCGAGCTGGTGTTTGCGAACACGTATTCTGAATCGTCATCCTCTTGCGCGTTTGTTGCTGCGCTTACAGATGAACTTGCACTTACTGCGTTTGCTTTTTTTGACGATGAACTGTAGCAGTATTTCTCAAAATGATTGCTCCGCCCACGAGTGACATATTTTACCTGCTGCTGGGCACGGCGATTGCGTGTCGCGGATAAACGCCACCACAATTCCTGCATTTGTTTGACGCTGGGCATGGCGATTGCGGATCATGCGCCATGCGCCACCACAATTTCGCATGTTTTCTTTCCTTTGCGCTTTCCTGATCGCGTTAGCTTTGTTTGCGCGCTGCTGATTTGATCTACGGTGTGCTTTAGGCTTTCTTGCACCTGCACTATGCACAGTGGCAGTATTAGGCTCGAGCGTGGCTGTATCTGACATAGACATCGCTTTCATTTGTGCTTGTATGTCCTCTAATTGCGCAGCTTCGGACAAAAATTGAGCGAGTGTCCACACCTTCTGCACAGCTTTTTCCTTTAGCCTTGCATTGTCCACAGTTAGAATTAAGTGTTCCAAGATACGCTCATCATGATTGTCACCAAATTCACATTCACCTGCTTTTTCTCGTAGTCGCTTAATCCGCATTTAAGCAGTAGATTCACCAGGGTAGGGTCTTGTGCTCGAGAAAAGGTATCTCGCATGTTGTTTGTTCTTTTTAGGAAGGTAGTACGTGTTCAATTTAGTTCTCAGTTTTGTGTACACATCACCTTCATCTGGGTCTGGCAGAGATTTCGCCAACCTAGCTATCTCCTTTCCCCCGAAAATTATGATTGCATCTTGCTTGTCTTGTGCCTGTGTTATTTTGAAAAATCTAAACTGTCTCTCAATATCCTCGATCCAATCTTGCCATGCAATGCCCGTCGATATTTGGTCGCCTGCATGAGTGAACGGGCTATTTTTAGATTTCTCGATTCAGTGACAACAGTTATTTCTTGTGCCATTTTCACAGTTACTCACAGTTACAAAACCTCTCTTGGATCACTACTAGATGCTGAAGTATCTTGCATCCCATTAAAAAAGAAAAAAATGTAAGATCCAATAGATTTAGGGGTTGTTTACTCACTGTAATAACAGACACATTTCACTACTCAAGTTGACAAGTACTTTCATGGTCGACGCCATTTTATCTTGTGACCTTTGTTGTAACCCTAGCAACCAAATAGATGGCGCTATACTGTTTACTCTCAGAGGGGTTGGTAAGCTTGAACATTACAGCCTATACACCCAGTTTTCTCCTTCATTTTGCCAATCTTAGCATTCCAATCCCCCAGTACGATGAGTAAGTCTCTTCTAGGTATACTATCCATAACTCCTTGTACCATCTCATAGAAGTCTGTCATCTCGCTCTCTGATGCATCTGATGTTGGTGCGTACACTTGTAGGATAGATATATTTAAAGGATGTCCTTGCAGTCTTACAGTCATCACTCTTTCATTTATTGGATTATATCCCAAAACACACTTGGCTGTGGTTCTTTCTATTATGAAACCCACACCTCCTCGTTTCCTTCCAGTATCTTTTCCAGAATAGATAAACATACTTCCATCATCTGTAGTGAACCTCCCTTGTCCAAGCCACCACAACTCTGTTACTCCTAGGATCTTAATATTGTTTGCAACCATCTCCTTCTCCACAACTTCAATCTTTCCTCCTGACATACTGCGTACATTCCATGTAGCAATACTGCAATATTTATTGGCTTCCTTAAAGGGGTGCTGTTCCTTTCCTTCCTGGGACCGTCAAGAACAGGACTTCCTGTAGCAGGCTTTAATCCTGATCTGTCATCACCAACAGGTGTACTCTGAGCAGCATCTCTCTCTTCCCCAGTAGCCATTGACGTATCTTCCGGCCTGCGAGTCGCACCTTCCGATACCATCGTTTTCTTTTGACTTTGTACTCTCATGCTTACATTCAAGGCCAAATAGTACGGTGGGTGGCCAGGTCCTTCCGTACCAACAGTAGAGGGCCATTCCTGAGTTCTTACAGTAGGCCTACTAGCCTCCTCTTGACACAAACCATCTCCCTGGATGCCAGATGTGAGCTTTGTGTAATTGTGTTTTGTCGTTGACCATAGGCCCACGGTTGATTCCTCCGGCATAACACACACATCAATGCTGTTGACCATTGACGACTATTTAAACCATAGCTAGTATTCGCTATTTACCCATAGCTGGGTTACAGAAGGTTCACCCTACATATGATTGGGACAGCAAGAAAGAAAGAAAGATGAAGAGAAGAAGTAAAAGTCACAACACAAGCTGGCACCCACACTAGCTTTTACCCGACAAAAGGAAATGGATGATGTTGTCTGTCTGTGGACAACCTTTTAGTCCACAGTCCGGATTTAATTTGACAGTATCGCCCATTTCCTGATGCCCGTGTGGGGTTGCGCTGTCACCTTCACTCTGGGGATCTGTATCCTGTACCGCCAGTGTGATATGGGTTATGTGCCCATCAGTACTGGAATTCAGCGCCTTTACCCTAGTATGTGGAATAAGAACTCCCATCCTCTCTGAAACTTAGGACTAAAGCTCCAATCCAAAAACAACACCAGACAAAAAACAAACTACCAAGCCAACTAAATTGGCTCACCTTTCCTAACCAGCTGTGTTGCGAAAGGAAGTTTTAAGGTAGAAAAGGTAGACAGATAGAAGGATGAAAAAATAAAAAGGATGAAATATAGAGTAGTGTAGGTAGGAGCATCCAAAATGGGACAAGGTGTAAGTACCCAATTGGAGAAACAAAATGCTGGCAAAAGGTAGTTTTAAGCTCCTCGACACCTCGACACTGGGATAAGGTGTCTCCCTTTTAATCATGTGCAAATTCGAAGCTAGAGTTCTGGAGTAACTTGTTCGAGCATATTCTCTAAGTCTAACATGAGGGTATATATCCTGTCTGGACACATCACACTTCATGTGATTTATGTGAGGGCATCGGTGAGCAAATTTGTTGCGAAGTGTTTCTATCTCGAGCAACAAGTAACCCGCCGCACTAAACACACTCCGTGTCTGAGCCTTCATCAATGAAGTTGACTAGTACAGGGATCTATATGGTAATTTTTTTGTTGGTGGATCACCGTATAGGTATTTTACATTGAAAATAATGTCACCCATGCACCACACAATTAAATAGCATTTTCTCATAAATACCACTTCCTACCATTCCTCACGTGAAGATGAGACTTAAACAAAACATATTTGGTGCATGTTCGTAAATTTTGAGCACATTTGAGGATGTAAAAGACCAGACTTGTGATTGTTATCGTCGCCGTGTTTTGAACTCTTCCTATAAATAGATGCTGTCAGTGTGACGTCATCACCGCTGACGTGTTTTCTCGGTGCCCGCTTTTTACGTCGTAGGGCATTCATGGCCCTAGTGAGGAAGGAACAGGGCCATGATGTTTCGGGCTATGTGTTTGGGCCCCGGTCTAGGCGAATTTCGCTGACTAGCAAATGTGTTAACTAAGGTTTGCCTGGGAGACCTACATACTCTTTGCGTGGCTGTGCGTAGTAAGCAGTTGTACGCAGATAGCCTCGCTAATATGGATGCGTAGTCGTAGAGTAGCGTTGTGCACGCGTGTAGTTAGCATGATTAGTCGCGGAGTAACAAGCGTAGTTGAAAGTTCCACGATGTACACAAATTTAATATTTTTTCTATAGTATAAAGAAGTTGACACTATTAATTTGGCACAGGGCATAGGAAAAATATTTCCTGTCTGGGAACTTAAACTATGTTGCTTAAAATTTTCTGTGAAATTTGCGAGCGCCTTGTCGCTCGCCCTTAATGGTTGGGGTCTAGGGGCTCAAAAAGCCTAAAAAGCTCATGGATTTTAGACTTTTTAAAGTAAGAAATCAGGCACGAGAGTGAGCTTTGATAAAAAAAACTCTGAAATATTATCCATGTGGGTCGAGGAGGCAGAGCCCCTGCGGGGGTCGAGGGGGCAGTCGAGCCCAGGCGATTTGAGCAGATTTAGCACCCCAAAAGAGGCCATTTGTGACATAAAAATGCATATATCTATGTTACAGTAATTCTTGGCCTGTTTCAGACATTTTTGAAAAAATGCTTCCTTCATCCTAAAAAAGTGGTTTTAAATGTTCAGTTTCCTATACTTTTGTACATGAGAGGCATTCTTCAAAGTTATTTCTTTGCCTAATAACATGGCCTACATGGCTGAAATTGATATATATAATGCACAATATAAAAACAATGATTCATAAAATTTTGACACCCCTCTTCGGTATGTGGGAGGGGCCCTCGTATGGGGGTACTAATGTGCATGAAGAATGCATTGTATGATAAGAGTAATATGTAAAATACGCTACATTTTATTGGGGAAAAAATCTAAAATTCTGAAAATACAAAAAAGTGCATAAGCTTTTTTCTTCTTCTGGGTAAGAATTCTTTTCTTGCATGCAACAGCCTTTTTCTTGCAGGTTAGAAATTTGATAAATAGTGTGTTAATATTGACCAACGAAGATACACCAAACACAAGATATGTTTAGCTTGACAAGAGTATTTTAATGGTGGCCGCTAGTCTCGTTACTATGCGTAATGAACGTTAGGGGTGCTATACAAACAGTGTGCACGTACATAATACTACATCTCCCCTTAAGTATGAAACTGTGCATTTAAATGTTTTTGTAAAAGTTCTCAATGAGAAGTTATTAAATTCAGATTTTATACTCCATTGAACTGAGTATGATTGTTTCTTTCACTTGAGTGTCCTTTTCCTTTCCATGTTCATAACTTGTCCATTTCTGATTTTAGTGTCTTTTGCACAATGTCCTTTTTTAAAAGCACTTCTTGTTTTTGTTTAACTATTTAACACAACTGAAACTTTTGCAACTTTTTGCAACTTCATTTTTGTAAACTTTGTAAACAACAAAGTAGAAATAGATAAAGTCCAATTCTTTTTGGCTTTTAACAGTTCAAACTTTTTAACTACTCAACATTAAAATGCTTTGGGCACTAAATTAGATCAAATTTGTTTTGCCCAATTGAAAGGTCCATAGTTTCTTTTTCTGAAACTTAACTTGAACAAACTTGATTGTCTTTAGTTTCTTTTTCTGAAACTTTGAACTTCAACAAACTTCAAAACTTCAACAAACTTCGAAAGGTAAACTTTGATTGTCTTTAGTTTCTTTTTCTGAAACTTAACTTGAACAAACTTCAAAAGGTAAACTTGATTGTCTTTTAGCGCACAAAGTCACTGTATTTTGGATTTGGCTTTACTACTCTGCCACTGCGTAGTCTTCATCTGAGTGACTGGTTCTGGCGTAGCTTGCGATTTAACTGTTGTTGCTGGTTGAAGACGCTGGAACTGTTGCAGCTGTCTGAAGCTTGCTGGTTGGGGAGCTGGGACTTGTGGCTGTTGAACTTGCTGATACCGATGATTGGTGCTTGTCTTTGGTTGTACTTGTTCTTGCTGTGTACTGACAGCTGTGTCTTTAGGTTGTGTGGTGGACACCAGTGCTGATCTGTTACGGCGCACTGTGCCTTGCATAGTTTTTACTAAGTAAGATCTTGGCTCAGACCTTCGCTCTATTATCTGTCCATAACGTTTTTGATCTCGCAGCCAAACATTGTCACCCGGCTGAAGAGTTGGCAACTCTCTAGCGTTGTGTCTGTTGTTAAAGTTACGTTGCTGATTGTCTCTGTACATTTCTTCCTTCTCGCGAACCTTCTGAAGATCTTGTTGAGATCTTGGTTGCAGTGTTGACGGGAGCACTGGAAGCTGCGTACGAAGTCTGCGGCCCATTAACAACTCGCTAGGGGACAGGCCATTCTGTAGTGGGGTTGATCTGTAGCTGAGCAGCGCTAAGTAAGAGTCACTGTTCTTTTTCAAGAGTCCTTTAATGGTGCGAACTGCTCTCTCAGCCTCACCGTTGGCTTGTGGGTATAGTGGACTACTGGTTGTGTGCGCGAATCCGTAAGTTGTTGCAAACTTGCGGAATATGGCTGCGCTAAACTGTGGGCCATTGTCCGAAACCAAAAGATCTGGGATACCGTATTACACAAAAAGCTCTTTGAGCGCTATTATGGTGCTTTCTGAAGTTTCGTCATTGAGCTTTTTAATTTCAATCCATCGCGAATAATAATCAACGATTTATAACATATGTTTGACCTTGGTGATGGAAAAGATCAGTACCAAGACGCTGCCAAGGTCTGTCAGGGAGTGAGGAGGGCATGAGTGGTTCTTTGGTTTCCGGTCTATTTATAGCACAAGTGACACATTTGTTTACCATTTCTTCGATGGTTTTTGACATTCCTGGCCACCAGACAGAGATACGTGCACGAGCTCTGCATTTACTAACACCCAAATGACCTTGATGGATAGACTCCAGAATCTCTAACCTCATGGACTGTGGAATCACAAGTCGATCATCATACAACAAAAGATCCTCAACTATTGCAAAGTGACCTCGATTCTCCCAGTAAGGACGTAATAGTGGCAAATGCGGCATGTATGCAGGCCATCCCGTAGTGCAGTATTCTGTAATTTTCATGCAAATTTCATCAGCCTTCTGGGCCCTAATTACCTGCTGTAGACGCTGTTCAGTTGCTGGCAGTGTACTAAGGATGGATTCTGCATAGGCCTCAACTTCGCCAATGAACATCAAGTCGGCTTCTGACGGAAGACCGGTAGGTGCCCGTGACAGAGAATCTGCAATAACTTGAAGTTTACCAGGAACGTGTTGGATCCTAGGGCTGAACCTCATCATTCTCAGCCTGAATCTTTGGATGCGAGCTGGCAATTTGGCTAGTTCTTTGGAACTTAACAGTGGAACGAGTGGTTTGTGATCTGATACAAAAAAAAAATCCAAGCCCAGGACATACTCAGAGAACTTTTCACATGCCCAGGTTGCTGCAAGAGCCTCCTTCTCAATAACAGCATACCTCTGTTCTGTCTCCGCCAAAGATCGTGAAGCGTAACTGATTGGACGTCGCTTCCCATCATCTTGTACTTGCATGAGAACTGCCCCTATGCCGGTTGAAGATGCGTCGGCTGCAATAATAGTAGGTAGTGCCGGGTTGTAGTGTGCTAGGATACTTTGTGAGACTAGGACTTCTTTGACCTCCTGGAAAGCTCTTTCTTGCTCCACACCCCAGTACCATGCTGTTTCCTTTCGTAACAGCTGTCTCATGGGCTCTGTCATGTTTGCTAATGAAGGAATATACTTCCCCAGTTGGTTTACCATACCCATGAACCTCTGAAGCTCTGTGATATTGGTAGGTGCCGGAAACTCGGTAATTGCGCTGGTTTTATCCGGATCAGCATGGCGCCTCTAGAGTCCACTATGCACCCCAGGAACCTGATTCTTTGCTTGAAGAACTCACATTTGTTGTTGAGTGTGATTCCAGCTTCAGCTAATCTTTGTAACACTGCCCTTACATGTTTCAAATGCTCTTCATGTGTTGGACTGTGAATCAAAATATCGTCCATGTGACAAATCACTCCGTCAAGATCTTCCAAGACCTCCGACATCATTCTCTGGTATATTTCCGGTGCACTGCTTATACCAAATGGGAGACGGTTGAAACAATAACGACCAAAAGGTGTAACAAAAGTAGTGAGAAGTCTAGACTGTGTGTCCAGTGGGATTTGCCAGAATCCACTATTGGCGCCGAGCTTGCTGAAAAACTTGCTGTCACTGCCCCTAACTTGGCCAATGAATCATCCACAGATGCCATGGGATGTATTTCCCTTTGAACACTCTTATTCAGTGCTGTCAGATCTACACAAATGCGCACTGAACCACTTGGCTTTGGAACACATACAAGTCCTGAACACCATTCTGTTGGTTGTTTGACTGGGGATATTACACCTTGTTTCACCATTTTCTCAATCTCAGACTTCACCTTGGGTAGCAATGGGTGTGGAATTTTTCTTGGTGTGTACAAGCATACAGGCCTACAATTCTCCTGTAGTGTAATCACGGCACGTATACTGATCCTTGACCTTACCTAGACCTGTGAACAAACTGGGAAATTCCTCTCTAAAATTAGGTCCAATCTCTCCATGTGACTGTACCTCATTCACCCGTGTGATCAATCCTAACCTGTGACATGCTTTTCTACTCAGGAGAGAACACTTTTGGTTTTTGATAACATAGACCTCTTCATTAAGCTTAACATCACCATACTGGAGTGTTGCCATGAACCTACCAACAACTGGGAGCTTGATACCACCAGGACCATACAGTGGGTTGGTGTTTTTATCTAATTTCTGACCTTTGACCCATGGTAAGTGTTCACTTACCACCGTGACCCTAGCCCCAGAGTCTAGTTTGAAGTGTGTGTCATTATTATTGACATTGACATTCTCAGACCAATAATCCTCATCATCAGCTAGATCACAACTATCAACGGCATAGACTTCACCAAGAAACGGATGTCCACATCCTCATCTGACGATTGATCATAACCTAAATCTGCATAACATTGGGATTGCTCATCATCAATTTCATTGACTGACCTACCTCCTTGTTGACATACCACTGCGTAGTGACCAGGCTTGTCACATTTATTACATGACACATTTCTAGCCGGACAGTTACGGCGATCGTGTTTTTCTTTACCACACCACTGGCACTGACCTGCTCTCCCTGACCCTGACCGTTTATTGAACTTGGGTTTTTGACTAGGGTTTTGACCAGGGTTAGGTCGATATGAAGTAGATTTTTGCGCATTACCATAGCGCTTTTGCGTGCGGGTTTGCGTGTGATTTTTTGACATAGTTTACTTCGAGCGCTTTGCAGCGGCACCGCATACCAGGGATTTGTTTTGGTTTCTTTCTTCCGCCTGCCTGCATATTTTAACAGCTTGGGCCAAAGTTAGGTTTGTTCCTTTCCCTTGCAAATGGTCAGACAACTTGTCGCTCAATACCCCTACTACTATGCGATCACGAATCAACTGTTCCTTTAGATCACCGTACTCACAGGTATCTGCGAGCTTATACAAGTCTTGAATAAATGAGTCTATGGGTTCTCCTGGCGTTTGTTTTCTTGTGTTAAACCTTGCACGCTCCACCAGCACGCTCCTTCTGTCTTGGAAGTACTCATTAAATGCTTTTGTAATCTCATCATATGTTGCCTTTTCTTCATCGATGTGTTTTAATGTCACCAAAATGTCATCACCTGTGTCGCCCATGGCGTACAAAAAGGTGCTTACTTGATCTACATCTGGTTTGTTTACAAGTCCCGATGCGTGTCGGTATCGTTGAAATCGTCTGCTCCATTTTGACCACTTTTCAGCTTTGTCTGGTCCCGATGCATTTATATCAAATCGTTCGGGCATTGGCAAATTGGTGTTGAACCCAACCGATTGCACCCCTTCTCCTGGTGGAGGGGCCTGTTCGGCTTCATTTGGCATTGTTTGTGGGTCACACCGCTGCCTCCATGTGTTAATATTGACCAACGAAGATACACCAAACACAAGATATGTTTAGCTTGACAAGAGTATTTTAATGGTGGCCGCTAGTCTCGTTACTATGCGTAATGAACGTTGGGGGTGCTATACAAACAGTGTGCACGTACATAATACGTCCATGCATGCATTTTGTATATGATGACCTATTTATCAAATTTCTACCATGCAATAAAAAAGCTGTTGCATGTAAGAAAAAGTTCTTACCCAGAAGAAAAAAGCTTTTGCACTTAAATGTAATTTTTTTGTATTTCCAGAATTTTAGAAATTTTTCAAATTTCCAAAATTATGTGAAAGGTTTCTCTTTATTTTGTTAGCAATAAAAATAACAATTTCCATGAAAATTGAAATGAGGCAAATTTAAATTAATTAAAACGTTATAAACACATTCATGCAATGCATTTAAAAACATTAAATACAGGGCAGATTTTCTGTCATTTTCAGGTGAAATCAATTTCTACCCTAATTCCCTTTTGGGGGTAAGGCCAAGGGTTTTGGGTTATGTTACAGGTTAGTTGGTCTTGGGTGGTTTGAATACATGCAGTAAGGTTTGTGAGTGGGTAGGAAAACATTTAAAAAAACTTAGAAAATTTTTTTTTTTTTTTTTTTTTTTCCGAATTTTTTTTCTGTGACCTCCAATTTTTTTTTTTCTGGGAGCAGTGGCGGCGCGTTACATGATTTCGAGGGCCTGATTTTGCAGATGAGTTATCCATGCATGCAGCATGATGATGTATCGAATCCAAATTGACAAAAACAATCATGCAATCATACTAAAACCTGCGACTAAAACATGCTGAATAAAGTCAAGGCAAAGTCACAACAATCGTCTGTAACATTCACATTCATTTTATATTTTTTATGTAATTGTTGATTACCTTTTAAATCATGTTTTTCACAGTATAAAATCTTCAATGTTCAAGACGACGGAACAAAACAAAGATCCCAGCTGAAAAGTTCATTAGGTCATCGCACTTTTTTACCGTCGTTTTTATTTTACAAAAATTGAGAAATAAGTAAATACTCAATATTTTTCAAGAATATCATGATCTTTCTTGATTTTCAAATAAAAGCGTTGAAAATTGTAATTCCTCCACTTACAGTTAAAAACTAATAGTAAGTATTATACATACTTGTTTTATTTTATTTTATTAGGGAAAATGAAGTCAAAGCTTACTAGAATCACATGTAAACATCTTTTTTTCTAAAAGGATGACATTAGCCTACTTTTCAAAGTATCACAAAATACAACGTAAAGTGATGTCAGTAATTTGGTGAGTCGGGCGACAGCCCAAAACACATGTTAATTCACATTTCACATGTTTAGCCAGTATGGGCACTGTGCATGTTCATGGATTCGCCAAAAAGCTTAAAGTTTAGAAATAATATCCGGCCAGAAAACACGGCATGGTAAGTATTGACTTGTCATGCTTGTCTTGTATTTGTATAAATTCAGCCCTTGGTTGTAAAAAAGGGGGATGTCATTCATGCATTTTACTCGGACCAACACAAATGGCAGTGAAATATTATTATTTATGTGTGTAAATTTCAAAACAAACCTCCCACCAGTATAATTGGTCTCAAGGCTTTTATTAAAATAAATAGAGAAACAGAGTATTTCATTGCTAAGAAGAAAAACAAACTCTCTTGCCACTTTCGTAAATGGAGATTTGACATCTAAATGATGATATATGTTTCAGTTTTATCTTGTATTAGGAATGTGTATTGTATAATTTATTTTGGGACTGATCAGATATGGTTATTTTATTTTGTAACTTACAATGTTTGGGTAGTGTGACTTCATAACTTTGTATTTCTAATATTTCAATTCTTGCTGCCTTTTTGTGATTTGTTGTTGATTTTCTTAATTTGTTAATTTGTTTGCTGAAATGAATAAAAATTATAAACATTGAAAAAAAAAAAAAAATTGGCAGTGCCTGAGCTCAGTATGATTTCTTCTATCTACATGTATGCAAGAGAATGTTAAATTCTCTTGCATGCATGACGCTTGAATCGCCTCTGTACCTCAAACCGTTCTGCTTCGGCAATTCGGCATGGATGCGTTTGAATGGGAATTATTTTGCCTAGTCGCCACAAGTTTAGGGAGCACATTTCTTCAATATTTTGACAAGTTGACATAAAATGTTCTATTCTATATTGTTTGGCAATAATGTCTTTTGCCAATGGTACGTCCAAAGTTGTAATTTTGTGTTTTTGATCGCAAAGATCGGATATTTTTATTCCCGATTCCAATTCTGCACCATTCGCAAGGGTGGAGAATTCGGCAGAACTTTGACGATAATTTTGCCTTTTTGGACACTAAAATGCATTCGATCCTTAACTTTGTTTCAACCGAGTCTTAAATTAGCAAGCACAATAAGGTGGGTATTAATTTTATATATACCTTTGATGAAATTTTGAAGAAATTTTTCGAATATCTGACATGCGCAAACCGTTAAGTGTGTATTTTCCATAGACATAAAAAAATGTCTGTGGCAATTTTGCGAAATTATAAGCATAAAACAGGTTCTATAAATTATTATATTGCTTATTTTCTGTACTAGCATAGTCATAAACAAAAAGGTAAACAAATTCAAATGCCTGTAACTAGGCAATATCCATTAAAGTTTGTGCTGTCTCCTGCGCAACAGATCTAAGAAAGTGCATACCGGTACATTAAAGTCTTTGGTTTGTTGAATCGTTGTTTGAATTGTGTGTTGTTGTCATGTAAACAAAGAGTAAACAACTTAATTGGCATTTTACCTTACTTAGCATTTCATGGTACTATTTATTTCTAATTGGGTTGAAATTATGTTTTGTATGCAAAATAGAACCTCATTCCTGAATTTGAATGTTTTAACTCTTGCATAACCCATTGAAACACATAACAAAACTATTTACAATGTAAACAAATTTAAACGGCTATTAGTACATTTTCTTCGGCGGGGGAGAGGGGACTAGCTCGTTCACGTAGCGGTTCTGTTGTCCCACTGGCCTACTACTAAAAACGTAGATTGCATGGCGATCAGAGTGTTATCGTCAGAGCACCTCGGACTTAGGGGGGACATGAATATATGTCCGAGAGCGGAGTAAATTTTTTATGACCCCCCTATCATGGGCAAAAATTTTTTACAACCCCCCTATCTTGGGTCGAAAAATTTTATGACCCCCCCTTCTGCCTACACAGACTCAAGACAAATTAATCATTGCCGGAACAAGTGTGTAAACGGTAAATGTTCCGAATGGCGTCCTGTTTTAGGTGGAACTCTGCAAGGCACAGTTCTTGGTCCACATCTCTACCTGCTTCATATAAATGACATTCACCATAGCGTTTCAAGTACAACCAGATTATTTGCAGATGACTGCCTTCTCTATCGACCTATAAATTCATCTGCATTTTCTTATTAAATATATGCAAGCCCCTCAATCCCATTGGCCCAAAAGTGAAGAAAAACATGACCTAGTACGGTACATGTTTAGTAATTACTAGATTTCATGTTCTCGGGTCGGGCGCTGCTCGTGATAGGCCTATTTCTAATTACCCAAACCCGTACCCATATACCTACCTGCCCTGACTTTTTACACTACTATGAAATGCGTCTCTCAATGATCAAGACCCAACTTGACACAACTTAATCAGCTCTGTTTGTTTTATAGGTGTGATGCTTACTTCGGTAGGCCTACCCATCATCTGGAAACCGATCATTCGCCTCTTCCAAGCCCTGCCCTGTTACAATGTACCACATTTAGAGAAACCGAAATTAGTATCTGGACGTGGATATAGGCCGTTACTAAATTAATGAAATCAATCGCGAGAAACGTGAACGCAAAAACGGTTATAGGCCTTACCACAACGGATAATTTTTATGTTAACCATTCTGGAGGATTCCGGAAATAGTCATGTTCTGCTGAAATAGGCCTATATGCACGTGTTTGGTGTATGCACGTATTCGGTATTGAAATATGTGTTGAAAATAAGGCCTATAATTATTGGTCCGATGAGATGCACCTGTTAGTCACACTGTAATGCTTTTCCGATGCGCGCACTGTACTCCGCGCACACTCCCGTTGATACTCCGCGATAGCGCACCGCGACCAAGCGATAGTGCACCGCGTGAACACGAACCGCGCGGACGGACGGACGGACACGCCGTTATTAGTATTAAGATGTAGGCCCTACATAGTAATAGTTCTATGAGTGCACATTGAAAAGGAACCTTGGGCAAAATTTGTTTGCATAGTTTTGAGTACACATAATTATTGCACTGCCTCTTAATCACTTAATGTGCAGTCCTACTACATGTATATGGTTAAAAATTCCTGTATACACATGTACAAATCCAGTGGTGCGATTTGCCTTTGCAGAGTACCAGAAGAAAATTTATTGTGTGTGATATGAACATGAAAGTGGTTGAAGTTCATGACTACATGTACATGTCTTTTATGTCTTTTATAGTGTTTGGGTATCTGGTCTGGGAATTTTTCATTTTCAATTAAAACTTGAAACTCAGTCCAAGTGAGTCCTGAAATGTTCATCATAAATGACTGACTTGGACTGAGTTCCACAGACTGTACTATTTGCTACCCTCATGTGGCAGTGATCGCTAGCATTCACTCAGAGTGCTGGCGTACAAACTCACACACTCTCAAGAATGCTGCACAGATGTGCAAGCAATTGCAGCCTAAATAAACGTGTTGAAGTTGCTACAGTTTGAAAAAATGGTATAGTTTATATATATATGAAGCTACAATATGCACAATAATTTTTGTTGAATATATTCTTCTTTTTTTGCAGATCATTAGCATATTTTGAATGATTCAAGATGTACTGGAAACATGTGCCAAACAAGAAGTTGGAAGCTTTAGGCTTCTGCACCTACACCAGTGAGCAATTACAGAATCTCAGTGTCAAGGAACTCACCAATCCTAAACCATTTGATGAGCTTGGACATCCTACATCAGGAGGGCTTTATGATCCAATCCTTGGTATGTATCAGGATATATGTGTGGTGATTTTGACATCGGTATGTAGATAGTGGTGTAGCCAAGGGAGGGGGAACTGCCCCCTGTGAGAAGTCTTGACTTGCCCCCTACAAATGTACCCCCCCCCCCAAAAAAAGGTCAAGGCTATATGCCACTGTATGTAGACCCAGCAAATGCAAATCACTATCAGAAAACGCTTTTAAATGTTGGGTTATACATGTAGGGCATAAAACGTTTTGATAACATAACATAAAAAATACATTTTTAAAAAACTTGCTGCAAAACAATCTCACATAATGTTTTTTAAATCTTGACAAAATATTTTGCTAAGTAATATTTTACACAAACATTTTGATAACATTTTAAAAATTTTGTTGATGTTTACAATGTTTTCATGATCTTTATATAACCCGATATTGAAATGTTAATTACAACGTTTTAACCAAAATATGTGTATAATGTTTCAAGAACATTTTTGTGTTTCCTGGGAGACTAACAAAATACTAAAATAAACTATAGAGGGTATTCTATACACTCTATTGAATGTCAATTACCAGATTTCGATCTTTGGTTGAAGTTTAAACTTTCAATTTTCAAATGGCAAAATGTCGGTAGCTTGACAACATGTTGAAATTGCATTCTTTATTTCTTCTTTCATTCCTATTTTCATTCAATTTATATTTTATTCATTGAATAGGACCAAGTAGCAAGGATGAAGTATGCAGAACCTGTCATCTTGGTTACCTACACTGCCCTGGACACATGGGTCATATCAGGATGCCATTGCCAGTATTCAATCCATTGTTCTTCAGACTTGTAGTTCAGGTGAGTAGACTGATGGTTACCTACACTGCCCTGGACACATGGGTCATATCAGGATGCCATTGCCAGTATTCAATCCATTGTTCTTCAGACTTGTAGTTCAGGTGAGTAGACTGATGGTTACCTACACTGCCCTGGACACATGGGTCATATCAGGATGCCATTGCCAGTATTCAATCCATTGTTCTTCAGACTTGTAGTTCAGGTGAGTAGACTGATGGTTACCTACACTGCCCTGGACACATGGGTCATATCAGGATGCCATTGCCAGTATTCAATCCATTGTTCTTCAGACTTGTAGTTCAGGTGAGTAGACTGATGGTTACCTACACTGCCCTGGACACATGGGTCATATCAGGATGCCATTGCCAGTATTCAATCCATTGTTCTTCAGACTTGTAGTTCAGGTGAGTAGACTGATGGTTACCTACACTGCCCTGGACACATGGGTCATATCAGGATGCCATTGCCAGTATTCAATCCATTGTTCTTCAGACTTGTAGTTCAGGTGAGTAGACTGATGGTTACCTACACTGCCCTGGACACATGGGTCATATCAGGATGCCATTGCCAGTATTCAATCCATTGTTCTTCAGACTTGTAGTTCAGGTGAGTAGACTGATGGTTACCTACACTGCCCTGGACACATGGGTCATATCAGGATGCCATTACCAGTATTCAATCCATTGTTCTTCAGACTTGTAGTTCAGGTGAGTAGACTGATGGTTACCTACACTGCCCTGGACACATGGGTCATATCAGGATGCCATTGCCAGTATTCAATCCATTGTTCTTCAGACTTGTAGTTCAGGTGAGTTGGCTGATGATGAGATGCAAGCCTTATATGTAGGCCTATTGGATAAGCAGTTGCAGGGCAAAACAAAACATCCTCTTTGTTCATTTTCTCTCTTTATTCATTCCTTCTTTCCTTGATGGTTTGATATTCAGGGAAGGTTAATATCCTGCATTCAAACCCTACACCTATAAGAATGTGCTTTGGTTATACTGTATTGTTGTTGCTTGAAATTCCAGCAACAAAAAGTTTCTGTGTAGTCCTACATCATGTAGGCCTATTTTGTACATATAGATAATGGTTTATGCCTGTTAAGGACATGTTGATGGTTATTCATCATAAATTTTAGTATTCTCACAGAGAATGTTTTTTTTACTCAACTGCTATTTAATTTCTGGACCTGTGTTAAATTGTATTATATCCTTCATTAATATATTCTCGTTCGTTAATTGGTTAAACGAGTATCATGTGACCAAAAATAGTTTTGCTATTTTACAAAACAGTCAAAAAGCCGATTGATGAGGGAACGAGGTACTATTCAAAGTACTATCTCCCGGAAATAGTTTTACTATCTCCTCTGAGCGCCAGTATGACATCATATCCGCGTCAGCAGTTCCTAGTGGTCCGTAACTCGCCACATACGCGGGATAGCACAGCCGGTTCTGGGGTATTAATGTGTCGCAAGTCATGTTGTCTTAGCAACTAAAATACGGCGGTTTCATGCCATAATCTGAGTTACATCAGGATTAGTATCTTAATATTGACGGCAAAATACTGACAGAGAACATGGTTACTCGTTTCACGGAGATATATGAGAGGTTACAACATTTTCACGGTAAGCTTTAGCCACTCAACTATGTGCGTGTTTTGTGCATGTAGGCATACGTGCATTCAATCAAAACAAAGCGAGGCCAGTCTAGCCTTGACTAGGCCTAGCCTAGATTTATACCGAGGCCTATGACTATGATAAAGGCCTTGCGTTTCTAATAGTTTAACCAATTAATGAACAAAGAATATATTAATGAAGGATATAAAACAAATATTTACTGCTCTTAATTCGGGATCTGGTGGAATCTATTGGTCCCCTCGGTGAACTGGAGACCGTGAGCCTACTATTTTCCCTCGACCTGGCGGTCTCGGGAAAATAGTAGGCTCACGGTCTCCAGTTCACCTCGGGGACAATAGATTCCACCAGATCCCTCATGAGCAGTAAATATTTGTATACTATTGAATTTGTCATCTTTATAGCTCTTGCGTGGATCATGCCTTAATTGTCATCATCTCCTCGCCCCGAGATGGACCATAAAACTCATCCTCAGCCAAGTAGAATGCCTTGACAACGGTCTCATGGCAACAGCTATAGACTTGATGGACTATGCCAGGCAATCGCTGGGCGAGAGTAAGGAGAACAATGCTAGTTTGTTTGCAGAACAGACGGAGGAAAAGCTGAGAGAGATCGTAGCAGATGCTTTGCGAGGTTTGTTGAATGTTGTCAATTGTGCTATTCAAGTTGAAAGCCATACATCCCCTGTGGAAGACATGGCCTTAATCTCCCACATAGGGGGTGTAGATTTCAAATGGAGTCACCCATTCAGGTAAACCCCATTTGAAATTCACACTCACTGTGTGGGAGATTAAGGTCATGTTCTCCATAGGTTGTGTAAGGATTTCAACTGGAATAGCCCATTACATCACATATATATATGACACAATATGACCCAATTGAACAGTAAGGCCTCAAAAAAAATTGTTTGATTGGCGTAACCCGACCGACCCTAAAATTAGGCCTGACCCTAGAGTTTAAAAATTATTTTTTTTACAGGTATAGAGGCAAAAATAAGAATCAAAAATTATTAAAAAACATATATGAAAATGGACTTGAAAAGTTCATAATTTAGCAACCAAGTGTGCCAGGGATTTCAAGCTTAGGTTAATCTTTGGTCTGAGTGGATCAAATTGTGTCACGTATAAAAATAGAGACTAAGGGAAAGAATAATGTAATAAATAATTCTTATCACTCTTGCCAATTTGTACAAGACTACATAAATAGCTTTTTAAAATCACAATTGTGCACATAACCTCTACATGTATATTTTTTTTTTCACTGTCAAATTTGTGCATAAAGCAGAAGAAGAAAAAAAGTGTGGTTCCAAACATGCAATAAAAATAGAAATTCCTGTAGCACATTAGTTTTTTTAGCCTAGAACTTAAGACAACTGGTAATTTTGAGCCCACATGAGCAAAATAAATGTTGAGAAAACTTTCATTTTGCCATACTTTGCGTGTATCAACATTGAATTTCAGAATTTTTTCTGGTGAGAATCAAGTGAGAATATGTTTGAGGGTCTAATTCTTGCAAACTAAGTTTAGGATAGGGCTGCTAAGAATACGCAATTGCGTTATTTGCGGCACATTTTGCATAAATCCGCGAAAAAAAAAATTAAAAATCGCAAAAAATAATTATTTTATTTTAGATTTTGCGTATTTGGGGGGAAATCACAGATTTTTGTGTTTTTTGGAAAATCGGGGTACGTTTGTGGCCTCCAAAATCACATATTCTTAGCAGCCCTAGTTTAGGAAAATCATTGCAGGAATCCATTCTCTGATTCTTGTCGAATTTGAGGCCCTGCAGTTCTTATATCAGTTTGCTCATTTATAGCTTTTTACAGATTCCTTGTTTTCAATCCTTGCCATTTTATGTAACAAGGAGTACGATATTATACAGAGATGTAACTTTTCAGGAAATTCCTGGAATTCCGGAAATTGGCCCATATAATAGAAATTCCTGAATTGTAAATTATTTTTTTACATTCCCAGAATTGGATGATGATATTTTGTCATAAAAAGGGCAAACATTTTTTTAGTGGGGTGATATTCCGTAGCCTATTCCTCGGACAAGCTCCCTAAATGTTTGATGCCAAGCTTGTCCACCTAGCCAAAGGCCAGTTCAATTTTCAAGAAATTTACCAACACCTCTGTTACATCTCTTATTGTACAATGTGGTATATGATATGACCCAATTTGCAATAAAACTGTTTGTTTCTTATTTCTCTAGAAAAAAATACTAGAAATATTGACAGTAGCCATACCCATGTCAAGCATGTTGTAGAATGCAGACGTCAGCTCATCCAGGACTTCATTCGCAAGCATTTTGTCAGCAGAGGGCGCAAGTGCCAGCTATGCCACACCCTCTTACGTGACCTGCGTCCAGAGCACAACATTCGCATTCTGACCAAGATACCAGGGAAGAAAGGCGCCCCCATGCAGATGGTGTATGTGTCGCCAGAGGATGCCAAGCAGCATTTGAGGAAACTGATGAAGAATGAAGGTGAGAGGAAGAGCTAAGCACCGGATAAAAACGCGATTTTGGAAGCCAAAAACGCACCACGATATTCCAAAAAACGCAAAAAAACGCGATTTCCCGAAAAAAACGCAAAAAAAAAATTTAATTTTTAATTTTTTTTAGAAGTTGTAGACCCTAAATTACTTGTAATTGAAGGTTGGCACCTCCGAAATACTGCTACATAAAAAAAAAAAAAAAAAAAAAAAGATTTAAAAATTCTGAGATTTTTTTTTTTTTCAAAACTGGATAAATTTGTACATTTTAATTACTTTTGCTTCTATTGAACAGCTAGCAATGCATGTTAATTCAATATGTCCCTGGCTGTTCAATAGAAGCAACAGTAATTAAAATGTACAAATTTATCCAGTTTTGAAGAGCAAAATTAGTCTCGTAGTAGCGGAGGAGACTAGTTCTAACAAAATGTAACGAAATGACAAATGTTTTTTGTACTTGGTTTAAAAAATCACCAAAATTGCTTACTGCACCTCCAGGCTTACAAGAGTAGGTTCAATCTATGGAGATGCAAACATGAAGATAGCATTTCAAATCTCACTTACTCCCCATTCCAGAAAAATACAGCGTTAATATTTTGGAATAAAAAAAATATGATCTTGTTTTTAGGGATGGGTTATTCCGTTTATTTTCCTACACGTTTAACGTATTAACACACATTGATCCAGCCCCGTCTGGTGGCAAGATTTCATGAATATACGATAGGTGCAGTGCACCTCACAAAACCCGAATTTCTAACAGAATATGTTAGTACCAATGGCGCCGTACATAAGGTAAAATTCGCGAAGTCAGAAACTATGCATTTCGACGTATTAGTGATAACTAATGAATGTTTTGAGCAAGTTTCATGTAAATTATTAAAGCCTTCTTCAGATTTTGTTACTTTCAACTGCATTAGCATTAGAAAATGGAAAATTGAAGGTTGAAAATGACTTGCGTGTTACATGTTTACCCCAATTGCTAAACGTTTAACGGATCGTGCATGCGTTTACGGTACATGCGTTTAACGTTCCCATGCCTACTTGTTTTGCCAAATGAAACATAGGTAAATCTTAATCCTTTAGTTAGTCCTAACTGGCAATAAAAGTTAAAATTCACTATTTGGCCAAATTTATGAATTAAGGGCCAAAAACATGCATTTTTAGGGTGTTTTTCACGTGCTGTGACAATCAAGTCTAAAGACTTGTACAAAATCTAATTTCAATTTATGCATTCTAATATTTGGAAAAGACATGTTTCATTCTTATAACCAATCATTTGATTAAAGTAACACAAAAAAGTGACAATTTGAGCAAAATTTTGGCATATACTCAAGATTTTGATTGCTTAGACTTGTTCCAAGTCTTTGATTTTTGTGACTCAATTGTCAGAAAACAGGCCGAAAATGCATGTTTTGGCTCTTTTTGCAGTAAATTAGTGAAATAGTGATCTCCAGTTAGTACTAGATGAATGATTAGGATTGAGCTATGTTTCACTTTGCAGAACTTGATAATATTTTTTTAATCCCAAAAAATTAGTGCTGTATTTTACTGGAATAGGGGTAGTAGAGAGTTGCTGCATAGGGTTGAAATGAGGCCTGCCTAGGATGGCCTAGACATTTATCACATGGTAACCATGCGTAAGTTACTTCCATGATTTAGTCAGCTAAAATGCTTTCAATGTTACGAATTTACGATATTATATGACATTGTATTTTTAATTTTAAACCATGCTTGTATATTCTTATCATTCAGATCAAATTCTTAGATGCCTATTTGGAGTTCTCAATTTAGAGCAGCCTCCACCGTCAACATCAGATGAAGATGCTGATGGTGCCTCTCGACATCCTACAGATGTGTTTTTTCTTGATTCATTGCCAGTCATTCCATCCAAATTTAGACCAGTAAGTTGAAGTGATTGTTACCTTAGATCACTTTCAGAAGTTTGGTCTGTCGGTTGGTCGGGAAAAATTTTATTTTTCTTATATCTTTTTTTTTTCAAGTACCAAAAGTATAATGTGAAGTACTTGTTTGTATGTAAAACACTCAATGACCACAGAATTTCCACCAAAGCTAAATTCAAGGTAAACCCTACTTTATTTGCATGTACATGTCTGGCAGATTTAAAATACTGCATTTTTAAGTTCAACAATATTTTACCTGTGTAGACCCTGAGGATGATACAGTCCAACCTCTTTTATCCGGCCATGATGGGACCAAGCATTGTCCGGATAAGTGAAAAATCCGGATAAGTGAATTACATGTAATTCTGTATTGAAAGTTCCAAGGACTGAAATTGTGACAACAAAAGATTGGGCTAATATGGGATAATAGCACTAAAAGATGGCTTTAGAGTGCTTTGTGCAATATAGATGTCATTCTAAGCATTCAGAGCATGGAATTAAGGTGTTAAATCATCAAAAACATGTTTTCCTCTGAAAATTTCACAGCCGGATAACAGAGAGATCCATATAAAAGAGGTCCGGATAAGAGAGGTTGGACTGTAATACGAAATATCAGAACCCTTAGCCAGGTACGACTAGATGGGTGGAAACATGCAGGAATTGGTATTTACAACATTTCTTTTATATCTTCAATTTTCAGGCAACATTTTTGGGAAAATTGTAAAAAAAAGTTTAAAAAAGTTAACATTTGCCAAATGCAATAGTAATATATATATGTTGGTTTTTCTTGTCAATTCTGTGATTCCAATTCTGTGATCCCACCTTAATCCTCAACATTGATTGTTGTGCGTTAGATTTGAAATCCAATTTACAGACTCTGTTTTGTGCATTGTTTTGCGTAATGTTGTTTACTTGCCTATTTTTGTTTCAGTTTGTCCCATTTTGGTGTTGAATCCTATAGCTGTGTCTGTAGTTTTCTTTTTCTTTTCCTTGCACTCAACAGATTTCAGCAGTTGGCATGACAAAGTATGAGAACCCACAGACAGCCAATCTGAGTAAAGTACTACAGGACTGTCTTGTATTACAACAACTTCTTATTGTACTGGGAAAGTCTTCCAGAGAGAGGGAGGAAGGGAGAGATGGTGAAAAACAGAGTCATGGAGAGGAAGGCGGGGAGGATAGGCAGCAACAAGCAGGTGTGGATAAGGTAAGATGGGAGGTATTGAAAGTCCTGGTGGAGAAGGTATCAAGTTTGGTTTGGGTAGGTAGGTAGGTGCTACCAGAATATGTTAGAAGTACACCCAGCACTATACAAATTTTCCCATCAGTGTACCTGAACTGGCCTGATCTGCCTACTCGTAGAGAAGTACTTTTAATCAGGTTATTGGGGGTCACCTTGCCATCCCAACTCGAAATATCCTGCGCCCAGTCCAACGGTTTACTAAACTGACTTCACCTACTACAAGAAACTTCACACCAATATCAGCAAATAAAAAGAGCTATAAACAATTATTCCTGCCAAAAACACTGGTCGATTGGAATAATCTGCCAAAAGAAATCACAATCATTGAAGAAAGACAAAAGTTCAAATCAGCCTTCCAACAACCTTTTTAACAGTTATATGAGAGGAATAGCAAGAAATATACGCGCCCACCGAAGCTTGCTTAATAGCTGTTAGGCAGTATTCATCAAGGCAAGACCAACATTTACAATTTTTACCAAATTTACTTAAATTTTTGGACAAAATTTCAATTTTGTTACTACAATAAAGCAAAATTGAGCAATTTGTCTGCAAAACGTTGGGAACGTTAAAAACAAAACAACGTCCATGTATCATGATTGACCTTGAAAAGGGGGTCATTGATATAACAGATGTCTGAAAATGTGACTCATATTTATGGTACATCCCATCTGTACTGAGTAAAAGGGATGTCATCATGAAAAAGAGGACGGACAGGGAAAAGATGAGGATCTAAAGAGGAGAATATCATTGGAGAACAAGATGTTGGTTAAGTGTTGGGGGAATTTATGGAGTGTAGAAGTGAGGTTCATTGGATAAAAACAGACTGCATCTTAAGTATGACAAGAGAATAAGTGGGCAGGAAGGAGGTTTTGGTGTAAAGATCAGGGGTTTCATTAACTGCTATTATCATTATGGATTGAAAACCTAGACGTTTGTGGGAGACAAATGATAGGAAGCTGGTCAAGTTTTCTCTGTGTCTCTCTCTCTCTAACAAAACCAACAACAAAAACACACACCAAACCACCATGACCACCGTACATAAGTAAGAGTGTATGGTATGTGAAATACAAGTTCCACTACAATATTGTTTATTATTTTATTGTATCTTATTAATGAAATTTATGACTGATTCTCAAAACTAAAAATGTATCTTGTTTTTTAAATATATTTTGAACAATTGGACCATTATTATTTACCCAATATTGTTTTATTGTAGAGTATACTAGCTTCAGTGCCTGGCAAGACTGAGGCAGATAAACTACAGAATACATGGAGCATGTTACAGACCCATATCAACTGTGTTATGGACAGTGATCTGGATAAGTTAACCCAAGACAAATATCCAGGGATCAAACAGGTATGTGTATGATATGTGGTATTTTTACTTGCATGGGCTATTCCATTTGAAGACCACACTACCCCTGTGGAAGATTTAGCTTAAGTCTTCCACAGAGGGAGTATGAGTTTTGAATAGGATAGACAGTTGGGTAACTTATATTTGAAATACTCATTCCAGTTGTGGACGATATGGGTAAAACCATTATACAGAGGGAGTATGGGTTTCAAAATGATTAACCCTGACCAATTACATTTGAAAAACATACTCCCCTGTGGAAGATATTTCCAGAATCTTCCACAGGGGTAGTGTGGATTTTAAATGGAATAGCCCATTGGGATCATTATGCTGTAGTTGTACAGTTTTATGCCAATGCGTTGTCAGAGAAAATGCTATTTTCTGACTGCAATACTTTGCAAATAAACACAGCACAAACAGAAAGTCCTCACTTCAATGTCCCGTTATAAATCTAAACCTGTTCATGTTATGAAAATTTGACTGATAGGGTTGTGTGCAAATTCTTGTTAGCGCCAATTTGATACCACATCTTCTGCCAAAAGCTGTAAATTGACAAAGATTGAGAAGGTTTTTTGAAATTTGATGCATTTTTAAAAGTTGCAAATCAAAACGATCACATGGTCAAAAATACTAGGCGTAGTCAAGCTTGCTTGCCCGCTATGAGCCCCTGTTGACTGTATCCCAAGTGACCATACAAAGCGTGGTTTATTCCTGGTGTTGTTTTGGCTCCATGTGAGCACCCCAGTACCACTATGGAGGTATGTACGCATGCCTGCCCACTGACCTGGTAGTCTTCCAAAATCATGATGATATAAACAATGGCGACCTACATGACGAGCCGTTGTTGCAACTGTCCTGGGTTTGTTTATACATGCAGTCACTTTGTGTTTTGCGAGGGGCATTATATCTCCTATACATACTTTTGTTTCAGCAATTACTAACATTTCTTTGTTATCCTAATTCTATGTTCCAGCTGCTTGAGCGTAAAGATGGCCTCTTTCGCAAACACATGATGGGCAAGCGTGTCAACTACGCAGCCCGTTCTGTGATCTCTCCCGATCCATATGTCAACACTGACGAGATTGGTATTCCAAACGTGATCGCAACCAGACTAACATATCCGCAACCGGTGACAGAATGGAATGTGAAGGAGCTGAGAGAAGCTGTCATGAACGGACCAGATATACATCCAGGGTAGGTCAAATGTCATGCTTATTTGGTATGAACTGTGGCTGATTAGATTGGTCTGTCTGCTTAATTCAAGTTGTGAAAAGAGGGATTCCCCCTCCCATCGTAAAGCTTAAAGTTATATAATTCAGTGGTATTACAATAGGCTGGACTTGCATAATAGTCATCGTCACTTAGAAACCTGCAAGCATTAATGAGGATGGAAGGAATTAAGAAGAACAGTTGAAGCAATAAGTTTGGTGAATTATCTTTTTGTTTCCATTGTTCAATTATTCTTGTCTTTTTTTGCAGTGCCTTGTCTGTAGAGAATGAAGATGGTACAGTTGTCAAGCTAAAATCATGGGAGCCATCACAAAGAGAGGCTGTTGCTAAGCAACTTTTGGCTCCTAAAAATCTACAGATGGCAGCTTTTGGACAGAAGAAGGTAATGGAGCATGCATGCATGACTTACCAAACTATGTGTGTTGGTGGGGGGGGGGTGTACATATGTGATGCGATCCAACAAAATCAGTCAGAACTCAGAAATATTAAATTTTCATTTCCCTACAGAATAGTGAAAAGCATTTTACAAAGCTACATTTGCAGAAAACCTCATTGAAATTGAACAACCAGTTCCAAAGATATAAGCAATTAAAGAATTTCCAAAACAAGATGAAACAAAAGAAAATCTTAAAATCAATACTTCCAAGTTCTGACTGATTTTGCTTGATCGTGTCACATATGTGTTCACCTTGAAATGTGGACATGAGCATTTAAATAAAAGGACCTCTGTTGTGGGTGTAAAACCTGGCCTCAGTTTCTTGTGAAATGTTTAATGTAAAAATTACACAGTGATGTAAGTTTTAAACATGTGTGTCCTCAGATTAGGGGTGTAAGAATCAAGGATTATAGATGTTCACAGGGAATTTGGGTGTTTGTGTGTGTGTGTGTGTGGGGGGGGGTGTTTGATGTGTGTGAGTGAGGTGCATATGTGTTTACTGACAAACGAGGACAGGTACATGAAATTTCACATTTAAACTGTGGACCACTCTGCAAAGGGGGACTGTCCTCGGTTTCGAAGGTCTGCAAACGACCACAATTGCAGGTATAATGCATTTGTGAGATACGTCCTCTATTGTGCATTGAATATACTGTCTGCGGTTGCTAGGTAAAATTGCATCTTGCACACATACACATAAAAAATGTTAAAAAATGTCCTCGGTATGTTGATTGAATGCGGAATCAGATGTCCGCATGTGCATAGTCCTAAACTTTGTCCACGTTTAGAGGCGAACACCTGTAGGGGTGTACAGGTGTGGGTGTGACTTGTTTCTTAATTGTGATGTCACAGATACCATGGATGTCCATACTTATAATTTATGCTTTCTTTATCACAGGTACATAGACATCTTAAGACAGGTGATATGGTCTTATTGAATCGTCAGCCAACCTTACACAAACCCAGTATTATGGCTCACAAGGTATGTTTATGTTGTCTTTCAATTTCACAGCATTTGAGTCTAATTTGATTAGACCATAACAAGGGGTGACCATGTCATACTATGGTTAGAGGTAAAATATTTCTTTTTACCTGTGTCAAAGTTTGAATAGGCAACTAAACTACACGGTGGCTCAGTGGTTACGGCCTTGGACTCATAAACTGAGAGCTTGCTCGACGTGCGTTGGTTCGAGTCCCCGCCACACCACCGTGTTGCACCCTTGGGCAAGGCGCTTTGCCTCGCTTGCCTCACCCCACCCAGGTGTAATGGGAAGCTGTTAGGGATAGTCACAGTCATTGTACTGATGAACCCTGCGCCAACTGTAGTTATAATCATAATCCTCGCATCGGCATCTCATTTGCTGAACAAGCTGCATAACATTGCGAGACCAAGGCATGACCAAGTATGTTTTCATACGATAATCAGGAACAACAGTAGGGCAGTGCTGAAGGACCTATAAATACAAGAAAAACAATAATATTGTCTAAGAAATATATAGTATTGTCACTTGTTATATTTTTCATATAGTGCAGCTGAACACTGAGAGTCCTATTATCAGTAATGTTTAGTTTACTTAGGATGATTACCCAACTTCGACTGATGAAAGTTGATGAGTATAATGTTATTTGCAATTGGTGAAACCTTGTTACAACAATCTCTGCTTGTGTACTGTATGTGTCAGGTTTGAATCCCACCAGGAGAGAAGAAGAGTATTTGTAGCAGTCTTTAAGTGCAGGTATCTTGACAAAGGCAAGAAATCTTGTAACAATATTGTCATGTGTAATGTACTTGTCAGGTGCGCATCCTACCGGGAGAGAAGACCCTTCGTCTTCACTACTCCGCCTGCAAGACATACAATGCTGACTTTGATGGTGATGAGATGAATGTACACTTTCCTCAGAATGAGATTGGTAGAGCCGAAGCTATGATAATTGGTAAGTCAGAGCAAAATTAGGCCGAATAATGACGTGTTCAGGTGCTTGGTTACAGCCTGAATAAATGCTATCTATTGGGCAATTTTAGTTGAAATTCATACACCCTTTATGGAAGACATGACCTTAATCTCCCACACAGGGGGTGTAGATTTCTAATGGAGTCATCCATTCAGGTAACTTCATTTGAAATTCACACTCCCTGTGTAGGAGATTAAGGAAATGTCTTCTTTATTGGGATGTATGGATTACAACTGTAACTGTAACTGACGTTGGGTTGGCTATTCAAGTTGAAATCCAAACACCCCTATATGGAAGATTTGAGTCACCCATTCAGGTTATCCCATTTGAAATTCACACTCCCTGTGTCGAAGATTCAGGTTGTTTCTTCCATGTGGGTTGTATGGATTTCAACTGGAATAGCGAGCCCAATGTCAGTTACAGGCTGCTAGAATAGCACTTAACAGGAAAAGATTAGGCCTATATCATTTGGGGCTACATACGCAAACCTTTGTACTACTGAAACTTTAAGGCGTCATTATACTTTGGCTTGGTTGGTATTTTCTTAGGTTTTAGGGGGGGGGGGGTATTCTTGTATCATACTCCATGCCCTCCAATATTATATAATTATGTCACTGCCATAATTATAACTGATATTGGCAATGTCTCAACACATGCATGATATGTTTTTTATTTTCAGCCAATACAAGTGAGCAGTACTTAGTGCCTAAAGATGGAACACCACTCGGTGGACTTATTCAAGATCACATGGTTGCTGGTGTACGGATGACTGTCAGAGGGCGCTTGTTCAACAGGTATGTGCATGTGGATAGATTGACTGAATTTTAACATCGTTGGTGTCGCGCGTAAACAAAAATATTTGACCAATTTTGACAAATTAGTCTAAAAGTTTAATGCTATCAAGCAATAACTATTGTAAATCTGTTCGGGTGCAAGAGTGCACCCACTGTGAGGACTGTTTTTGAATACTTTTATGTGATCAACAGTTAAAATACATAGCCAAAATACATAAAGTAGACTACCCTGTTGGCCACCGTCGTCTGCATGCAGAATTCATTTTTACTAGACTTAAATATAACCAAAATGTCATGATTATGATTGCAATTTTGGTGTTAAAATTTGAGTAAAGGCTCATGGCAAGTTATTGCCCAACTTAGTGTGAATAAAAAGTTTGAAAATTCAACCCAAATGATCAACTTTGACTGATATCTTAACTAGTTTTTACAAATGTAATCAAGACTTAAGACTCCACCAACGAAAGGACTTTTGTTTATAGGACATCATCAAACTATTGGTTTGCTCCCTTATATTAAGTGAAAAAATAGCTGTGTAATGGATGTTTTATTACTATTCTGAACAGATCTGAATATCAGCAGTTAGTATTTTGTGCCTTAAACGACAAGCAAGGTCCTGTGAAGCTGTTACCACCATGTATCCTTAAACCAGTGACAAAGTGGTCTGGCAAGCAAGTGTTTTCTACCGTGCTACTCAATGTGATACCCGAGACTTCTGCACCGCTCAACTTCAAGGGCAAGTCCAAGATTAATAACAAGGTAAAATCATAAAACATTCATGAAAAAATAGCATTTTGCTTTATTTTATTTTTAAAGGTAGCAGTCAAAGAAAATTATGAAACATTCCTTGAAGTCATACGACTTGTGATATGGGAAAATAGCATTTTGATTTACGGTAAAGGTAAAGTCAAAAGGTAAAGTCGTGCTGGGGAGCAATGCGTACATGTGGAAGTACCCATCTCTTTGTCCTCTGCATTTGGGTCAGACTCCCCCTGAATTAACTTGTACCCATTTATACACCTGGGTGGATAGAGGCAATAGAGGTTATGAGCCTTGTCTTAGGGCACAACATGACAGCACCACTGCCGGGGTTTGAACTCATAACGTTCTGATTAGAATATGACTTTAAATTCAAATTCTATAGAAATTTCAATTGAATGAACACGGCTGTACGCGATCCAGCCACGAACATATTTCAAAATACAACACGAACGCACGACCTGGGATACACCCTAACCAATCACGAAAGAGTTTTATTCACTTCTGTGTTACGCTCACGCTGCGTATTGTACTCAAAAAGTCATCACGCTATGTCAGGCTGTGTTCATTCAATTGAAATTTCTAGTATAGTTAGTTATCTCATGTTTTTGGAGTGCAGCAATGTTTTTAGAGCCATGTTCATATATTTCTTGTTTTTGCCTTCTTTGCAGTCATGGACTAAAGGTATACCTGAAGGATCTTATGCAGGAGGAACTCCCCTAAGAAATATTGATATGTCAGAAGCTGAAGTGATTGTTCACAAGGGAGAGTTACTGTGTGGCGTGTTAGACAAAGCTAACTATGGAAACACACCGTATGGTTTGGTACACTGCTGTTATGAGGTATGATAAAAGTTAATATAGTTCATTATTATGTCTTGCTTGTTGCTTACATATGTGATGTGATCAAGCAAAATCAGTCTGAAGTTGATCATATAAAATTTTCAGTTTCATATTGGATTGTAACAAGCATTTGCAAAGCTACATTTTGGAGAAAACCCTATTGAAATTGGGCAATCAGTTCAAAGATATGAGCAGTTAAAGAGTTTTTAAAACAATATGAAACAAAAGGAAATATTTCCTTTGTTTGGCTATATCTTAATATCAGTGTTTCCAACTTCCGACTGATTTTGCTTGATCACATCACATATATTTTCATAGATATTTAGATCTTTAAGACTGAGTAGATGTTTATCAAAGTTAATTGAACAGGTTACCCCAAAGAATTTGATTTCTGTATTTACAAGTATTTTGTTGTTTTTTTACTCCATATGTTTGCCTTGATATCAATTTCAAATTTGTCACCTTTGGCCTCCATTGACTGGATCGTGTCACATATATAAAATGTGTATTTAAAATATTTCAATTCCAAATTGGTAACTTAATAATAATATGATTAATGTCAAGTAGCATTTGAGCTGGCTTGAAGTTGAACATCAAGATTGCAACACTAAGAAGTACCATCTTTGTTACTTTCCATAAGCAAAGTTTGTTATTCTATTCCACCAATAAAAATGTCAGAATTACTTCACTTATTAATTAAAGTTCATGTTTTTGTAACTTTTTTTGTGTTCCTGCAGTTATATGGTGGTCAGATAGCAGTACAACTTCTCAGCTGTTTGGGTCGACTTTTCACTACATTCCTGCAACAAATAGCTGGGTTTACACTAGGTGTGGAAGACATCATTGTCACACAAAATGTAAGCAAATTTGTCAGAATTATGCATTTTGTAGTACATTATTCAGGGATTTTTGTACTGTACACTTTTTTCAGACTCTGGTAAATTGACAAAAGCTTTCTGCAGTCACACATTATGCAGTGTACACTCAGTGTTGTGCCCAGCTGCGTACGCGACATTCTATATAGATTCACAATATTATGAGTCTTGCTACTTACATAGATTGAACAATAGGTGGTATGACAGACCTCAGGCTTGAATTTTGATGAAATATTTCTTCATTGTTACTCTCTTTCTTTCCCCAGGCTGATTCAAAAAGAAGAAAACTGATGCGCCGGGCGTCCAAGTCTGGTTCCGATGTTGTAGCAGGTGCCTTGGGCGTGGAGGATCAGACTGATTTAGATGCAATGAAAGAAAGATATGAAGAAGCTCATAGGTAAGTCTACAAATATACTAACTATGATGTTTTCATGGTATTACAGTGGATGGGGTTTTTTAGGATGACTTCTTTCAGCCACCTAGTGGTCTTGTCAGCTTCTCTGTCGATAACTTTTTTAGTCCTCCCAATTGATTGTATTATTGGTAGAAGCAACATGATCTGTTATAGCTGACTTGGGAATGTAAAAGACACTCTAAACAAGGACAGGAGGGCCTATTCACTCAATAATATCTTTGACCAACCCATCACGCCCTCTCCAGCAGTTCATGTTGCCTATCAATGGAAGCAGTCAGATGTGATGGGTTGCCATTCTAATGAAACCACTTTAGAAATGGTTAAAACATCACTAAAATATGAATCTAATATTTTAATATTTCTTGGAATTGTACAAATTTAATATATATTTTAACTTATAAAGCTCAATGTTATGCTATTTATGTGTTTTCTTACCAGGAAATCTGAAGACAATGAAATGCAAGATATAGATGTACAGATGAAAGCAAAGACTGATTTCTACACCAATAAAATCAGCAATGTGTGTCTGGGAGAAGGGTTGCATAAACAATTCCCTGAAAATAACCTGCAACTCATGGTTATCTCTGGTGCTAAAGGATCTATGGTAAGAAGTCATAGCTAGGAGTCATCAAAATTTCAAGCGCTCACATTTTTTTGAAAATTTGATTTGTTTAGGTTTGACAATCAGGTTGGCAAAGGACAGCATATATTGGTTTTCTGCACTTTCCCCTTTTCTGCACTTTCCCATATGTTTGATGTCCCCCAGACTAAGAGAAGAATAATTGGTTCTTGGGATGAAGGGTGGTATATAAGGTATCAACACCAAGGATAACAACATGTGTCTATCAGAAGGCAGACAAGAACATTCCTGGGGGATAATGCAACTGAAGATATCGCTGGTGCTAAAGGAGACATACAAAGGGTTCCCAGGCATGAACTATTCCAGTTGAAATTCATACACCCCCATGGAAGACATGACCTTAATTTTTCACACAGAGGATGTAGATTTCAAGTGGGGTCATCCACTTAGGTAACACCATTTGAAATTCACACTCCCTGTGTGGAAGATTAAGCTCATGTCTTCTATTGGGGGTGTATGGATTTCAACTGGAATAGCCCAATTTTCAAGAAACGATGTCATATTTCAAAAAAGTTTGGGAATACTTAGCTTTGATACAGCAATGCAAATTGTAAACCAAGACAAAAAACCAAAAAGTTGCTTTTGGCTATCTAAATAATATCTAACTTTTTTATAACATTTTGTTGTTGTGAGAGATTAGGCCTACATAATGTGCTTATATAATGCATTGTAATAATTGTTTCACATTATCCAGGTAAACTGTATGCAGATCTCATGTCTCCTAGGCCAGATAGAACTTGAAGGCAGGCGTCCATCTCTTATGATAAGTGGACGTTCGTTGCCATCGTTTCTACCATACGATGTGTCACCAAGAGCAGGTGGTTATGTTGATGGCCGGTTTCTGACAGGCATACGCCCACAGGAGTATTTCTTCCATTGCATGGCTGGACGAGAAGTAAGTGTTGGATGGATAGAAATAAAACTTTCATGCTACATTTTGTTCTTGTTATAGTGTGCTTTAAGGGCTTAGTCACCCACCTGTGCACAGTATTTATGTGGGACCTGAGAGCACATCAGGCACACCGAATTGCATTCTGAATATGAGAAATGTCATTCTGATATCAAATAATTTTGATTTTTTGAAATTGGCAATATAATACAAATTTTATGGCAGAGTATTAAAAGGACTGTGTTAAACGTCAATTTTTAATAATTTGCTGATGTGATGGTCTATTTTAATCAGAATGAATTATGTGATAGCCGTTGCTCTATCTCAACACTGATATAGAACAACGGCTAGTTTTGAAAGTTTTGAAATTGGGCCCCAAAATATGTCTTTTTACATTAAAGGCTCGATAGAAGACCAAGAATATGACAGACAATGTTCTTCCACTCACATGTAAAAATGTTTCATTTTTCTCATTTTGTGACCAAACTTTGAATTTGATGATAGCACAGAAGTAGTTACCAATAGCGATGCTTAACCATTTATATATCCTTGCACCCATGTTTTGATTTTAACCTTTTATTGATTAGGGTCTTGTGGATACTGCAGTGAAGACTAGTAGGAGTGGTTATCTGCAACGCTGCATCATCAAGCATTTAGAGGGACTGGTTGTCAACTATGATCTTACGGTAAGGATAGATGGAGTAATTTAGCCAAATTTGGTTTTGAAATGGATGCATTTGTCCATTTCTGAACAATATATTCTGTAATAAAGCCTGAAAAAGGTACGCTTTGTACCGAACATTTGCTAAAGTATATACTGTTTCATGTTTCCGTTTGTATTATCTGGATGAGACACAAATACATGCAGGTCATGTGTGTCATGCTCACCATGTTTGTTTATGAATTATATCTTTAATAATCCTTAACTTACACAACATAACATGACATCATTTTTGATTATGTGGATGTGGTTTTTGAGAGACTTCTCAAAACAGCAAGTAAGATTGCAATTATCAATATTATGTGTAGGGTCTGTTGACAAGAACACATATATCTACTTAATAATACCCATTGGTGCCAACTGTTACTATTACTGCTATTGCTAGCAGTAACCAAAATTCTGCAAGAAGTCAGTGTTTGCTGCCAGGATTATGTAAAGTTCTGTGCAGTATGTCAACATAAAATTTTGCCATGAAATTTCAAAGAAAGTTTATGTTCCACACCATATTTTTTTGTATCGTTGCAGGTTCGAGACAGTGACAAAAGTATAGTGCAGTTCATGTACGGAGAGGACGCACTGGACATTCTTAAGACGCCATTTCTAAATAAGAATCAGTTCCCATTTCTTGTACAAAACAAAGAGGTGTTAATGCAGCACCATGTACTACACAACACTGGGAGTGGTGTGGACACAAAAGCAGCTGATAAAATGAACAAAAAGGTATGTATTTGGGTGGTGTTCCACATGGATCAATCCTTAGACATTAAGAGAATAAAGGAATTGGTTTTAGCCCCTGGAGTGTATCTATCGTCTCATATAACACGGGCGACATCATTATTTAATTCGCCGAGTTGTTTTACGCCAAAAATAGTGATGTCGCCCGTGTTATATGAGACGATAGATACACGACAGCGGCTAAAACAATACCTTTATTCTCATTCTTAAACACTTCAATTCAAATAGAAATATCAACAAAAGTCAAAATTTTAATCAAATTAAATCCTACATTTTAAAAGGAACTACCTAGGGCTTAAAATTGATCAGTCCTGTTGTTGCTATGCGACTCCGATTGGTTCAAATAGCGAACACGCGTATCGCGTTGATGCACACGCGCTGACCCGTGTGATATCGTGTCATATCACACGGGTAAAGAACCAATGAGATTGCAGGAACGTTCTCAAGTGTTTAAGAATAGAGTATACTCTTTTACAGCTAGCAACTAGTATTGATTTTCAGTATTTTGTACTGATTTTGCTGAAAAATACTGAAAAAGTACTGAAGAATAATGAAAATGGTAAAGAATACTGTCAATATGGTTAAACAAATTCATCAGGATTGGTAGAGTAAACTCATTAATCAAAGTTCTTGATATCTGATCCAGAAATTGCACTTATTTTGTGTACGTTTCAGCAACACTGTTGCCTTTGTCAACACTTGATGATGAGTGATTCCTACTGGCAACCAACGCTAGATGTATCTCCAGCGTAGGTCTTGGTGTTGCCAGTTGATTTTCCATCTGGGGATTTTCTTGAACCCAGTTCTAGAAACTCATCAAAAATGTGTGAGAGTTGATGCTGCCCGTCGTCTCTGTTCATGGTGGTGCCCCTCCTCTTTCTAATTTCTATAGCCTCCTTTATCCAGCGTGTGAATCGTTCTTGTTCCGTGCCAATGATCTCAGCGTCCCCCCATCCAATAACATGATTTTTGTCCACTACGTGATCTGTTATTGCTGACTTGTTAACTGTTGTAAGGGATTCTTTTCTACCTGCTCTGGTGACTACTGTGCTGTTGACCTTCTCCACTTCCTTTCTGTGTTCTTCGAGCCGCGTTCCAAATTTTCTCCCAGTCTCCCCTATGTAAGACAGATCACAGTTCAAACAGGGGATCTTGTAAACAGCCTGGGTCAAGTTGTTGGGATCACGCTTGTCTTTTGGGTGAACCAGTTCTCTGCGGAGCGTGTTGTGTGGCTTCATTGCGGTTGAAGGAGGCTATAGATATGGAGGAGGCTATAGAAATTAGAAAGAGGAGGGGCACCACCATGAACAGATACGACGGGCAGTATCAACTCTCACACATTTTTGATGAGTTTCTAGAACTGGGTTCAAGAAAATCCCCAGGTGGAAAAACAACTGGCAAAACCAAGACCTACGCTGGAGATACATCTAGCGTCGGTTGAGAGTCGGAACCACTCATCATCAAGTGTTGACAAAGGCAACAGTGTTGCTGAAACGTACACAAAGTAAGTGCAATTTCTGGATCAGATATCAAGAACTTTGATTAATGAATACTGTAAATACTTTTGTTCATTAAAGTGAGAAAATACTGTTTTATTTTACCATACAAAACATTCTTCCTGCGAAACTACATACACACAGACTCGTTGGTCGGGTACCTGTCACACACATGGCTTGCTATCCCCTGTCTTTTGGTTGGCACACAAGGGGTTGGTGGTTCAAAACTGCGGTGGATAACTTTTTCTTCATCTTCTTTCTTCCAGCTTTGCTTCCCCTTAGGCAAAAAGCAAGAAAGGGTTTTAGTCTTGAGAACACTAAAAAGTGTCTTAGAAGGTTGACAGCTCTACTCTTTTTAACTGTTTCTGCTGTCCTGCTGAAATTGACTGATATCATTTGATATCATAATGTCGAGGGTTGAAAACCAGAAACCGTAACTCACAAAGGAAGGAATCCTTTGTGAGTTAAGCCTTTTCTGGCTCTCAACCCCCGATGTGATCTTTGATATCATAAGTATCCAAATTTATGCACACAAAACTGATCTGCCTCAATATCATGACTCTGTGACTTGTATTTTGTACCAGGTGACACGATGGCGACGCAAGCATATAGGACTCCCAAAGATACACAGGGACTCAGCATTTCTGCATTTCTCTCGCGACAGACTGCCTACTCTTGCCGAGATTTACAGAGACACAGAAGATGACGTGAATAGTGTGTATTTGAGAGCTAAGGAAGAGTTGGTTAAGGAATGGCGAGAAAGAGAAGATACACAAGAGTAAGTGAGAATAGAACGATAGATGAGGTGACATTCAGTCGGTATAGGACACGTGACATACAAGGGTGATGAAACTACTAGGCTGACAGCCCATTCAAAAAGTGTAAAGTGTGCTGAGGCTTGTGGATCAACGTCTAGGCGTTGTGCCTGTGCGTAGCGCACTATAAATCACTGCGCTTTTTTTTTTTTTTTTTTTTTTTTTTCAAAATAGATAGATAGATAGATAGAAAAACAACATACATGCAGCAAGGTACTTTGTCGCACCTCAACGGTTTTAGAATAACATAATTTTGCTTTGACACCACATAACACATTTAGAAATACAGAATTGCAGATTCATTTAGAATTCATTTACATTAAGAATTGTTTGTGAAGATTTAATGATTACATGTTAACCCAATGGCAACGTCAAAAATGTCGATATCACATAAAAATCACATCTAAAAAAGGTGTTTGTTACCTCTCCTCTAGGAATCCTATTAATTTTGGGTTCTTACTTGGTAACCTATATATGTTTGGTGTGCAGAAATAAATGAAGGAGAATCTCTACTCTCCATACCATCCTGTATAATGATACCATCAGGCTTGGAAAGAAATTTGTGGGTATTCAGGTTGCATTGTGTAGCTCGTAGATGCTGTGGCATGAAGTGCTTTCAATTTTTCACCCAATCTGCAAGTGTCGCCAAAACGCAGTGATTTGGTTTCAAATGCATTCCAAGCAAAACACAAATATTCCAAAATTTTCCTCCACAACTGAACAAATATGGCTGAGATTCTCATTTTATTCTGTTGTCTGATCTCAAGCCACTCGTGTAGTTATGAATTGCCTCCGATTACCTGCTCACTGATATTGTTAATCAATTTTTTAACATTTTAATCTTGCCGTAGGTATATGAAGAACAAAGAGAGATGCCCAGACCCAGCACACTGTCAGCTACGTCCTGACCAACACTATGGTGCGATATCAGAGAAGCTTGGAAGTATCATAAAAGAATATCTTGGGGACAATGAGACCACCCTTGAAGGCACTTCCGAGGGTGGGGAAGCTGTTGCAGAACAGTTCCAAAGCTTACTTTTTGCCAAATATAGGAGATCACTTTGTGAGCCAGGGGAAGCAGTTGGTCTACTGGCAGCACAGGTAAAAACAAACTAATTGTCTTCTCATTGGATATGCCCACTAGTTCTACTTGAGTGATAGGACTGTTGATTTACTATTCAGTATACATGAATGACAACATTTCATTGGTTAATACTAATAGCCAAATAATATAATTGGAGAATAAACGAGGGAATTTCTTACTATCCATGTTTGATTTCATAGTGACAGATTCGAACCATGTGTGCTGGCGACGCAACCAAGTAAACAATTCATTTCTGCCACTGCAAAATCAAACATGGCGTTACACCTAACTGGAGACACACTATAGTCTAAATCTGTTGGGGATTGAGCGTGCATCCCACTGTAGGGACTGGTTTTGAATATATTTGTGTGACCAACTTTGAACATGTCTACTGTGATGGCCACTGTCATCCACTATAGGGCAGGTCTGATATTTTGAATACTGGATGACAGCCGGGATAAAATATTGGACCTGCCTATCCTCTATCACACCATAAAGAATACAATCGTTTTATTCTCATTCTTAACTGAGTCTTTATCATTGATTAGTGTTTGTCTTCTTTTTATACCCAGTCTATAGGAGAGCCGTCCACTCAGATGACATTGAACACATTCCATTTTGCTGGTCGTGGTGAAATGAACGTGACTCTTGGTATACCTAGATTAAGGTAAGCATTGGGCTTGTGAACTTGTTTATGAGCTTTCTGTGTTACTTGTTAATATTTGAGTGACTATATTTGAGTTTTTGTCATTTTTGCCAGTTTAAACAAGGCAGAAACTGGCCAAAACAGGTCAGGTTTTTGCCAGTTATTGCCACTTTTCCGGCAAAAACCGAACCCTGCAAAGAGGGCTAGGTACTTCCAGACCCCATATTGCCTTGTTTGTAATGCTATGGGAAATATACCATATTGGCTTGTGACAATGGAGACCTAATTAGGGTATATCCATCCAGCATATATATTGTATTGGCAAAGACTCAAATGATAATTGGAATTGGATAATTGAAAAGCACTAACATTAAGCAGAATAAAGGTTTGTTTTTAAAATCCTGCCAAAACACTTTTTTTTTCTCATTTTTAGTAGAAATTATACAGCAAAATAATCAAAAAGTCCATAAAAAATTAACCAATCATTCAGGGGAAAAAGCCCACAAAAATGCATGTATACCACATTTCATTTTCAAGCTCCTGTGACACCAGAGATAAACCTTCTTTTTTGTTGCACCTCACAAAGTTTGTTGGTTGCATGATAAACTAGCTGATCTCAGCTATCTGTCTCATCTCAAGTTGAGAGCAATGCCATGTTGGATTTTGCAGTGGCAGATTTGAATCGGCGCGATTGCGTCGCCAGCGTGCAAGCAAATCGCCCTTCTACTCGTGTGTATACACCCACGGTATTAGGTTAGCAGATTCAAATCAGTGCGTTTCTGCGGTTGTGTTGCCAGTGTACGAACAAATCACAAATCACCCTTCTACTTGTGTATATACGCCCCTCGGTATTAGATTAGCACGCGCGATTCGAATCTGCCACTGCAAAATCTAACATGGAGTTACTCTCAACTAAAAACAACAATACACTGTACCATACCATGGAAACATGACATGTTGCCCATGGGGATCAACGCTAAGTGAGCAAACAATGTCGCCAGGTCTGAACGCTGTACCGGCGTCAGCTAAATTCGAGTACGCTTAGAAGGCAGAGGCATGGAAAATTCCAATCTGTTTATTTATTAATCTATGCATTGTACATTATTTTGCCCTCCATGGACGAATTCAGACTCTGCTAGTGAGTCTAACCTGTTGACCAGTTTCAAAAATCTACAATTGTGCTGGACTTAGAGGACTGACTTAAATACTTTTCATACAACATTTTTGCTCAAAACAAAAAGACTGTTTGTATAATTGAATTTCATATCCATTGATTTTCAGAGAGATTTTGATGGTGGCTAGTCAGAACATCAAGACACCCAGCATGTCCGTACCTTTCCTAAACACTGCCCTCGCTCACAAGAAGTCAACACGCCTCAAGAAGCAGCTCACCAAGGTAACGCTCCATCAAGTCCTGGAGGATATGCATGTTTACGAAACCTACCAGATATCGTCTCAGTTCGAACAGTTCCGTGTGTATCGCATTCGTCTGAATTTTTACCTCACAAGGAGTACAAAGATGAGCTTTACACAAATCCTGCGGCGGTGGTGGCGTATGTGGAAGCAACTTTTATCAAGAAATTGCTGGAATTGATTAAAAAGAGACAGAAGGATTTGTTGAAGATGAGGTTAGAGAAAGCAACAGTAGGCTATTCCAGTTGAAATTTATACACCTATCGACAGCATGACCTTAGTCTTTCACACAGGGAGTGTGAATTTCAAATGGGGTTACCTGAATGGGTGGCTCCATTGGAAATCTATACCCCCTGTGTGGAAGATTAAGGTCATGTCTTCCATAAGGGGTGTATGGATTTGAAACGGAATAGTCCAATTTTGATTTTGACATGGCTAAATCCTAAACTTTTAGTTTGAACTGGCTATGCAGGCCAAACAATGCATTTTAGGGCATTCTATTTTTTGTATGCTGTGACAATAGCAAGCCCCTAGACTTGTACAAAGACTAATTTAGATTGATTTCAGGTTATATATATTTTAATTTTTGGAAAACACATTTTAATTTTTGGAAAACACATTTTCTAAGCTCTTTTAATCAATAAAATTATCAAAATATACAAGTATGTAATATATTAAAATTATGAGCAAACTCAAGATTTTGAGTGATCAGACTTGTTCTATTAAGTCTTTGTATTTTATTTTTGTGACTGCAAAATTGCATGTTTTTTGCACATTTTCCCTTAAATAAAAAAATGAAAAAAATTGACTTTTATTGTCAGTTTTTTCTGGCATCAGGAGTAAACAATACTGCAAACAATAAGACAGGTCCTTCAAGTACATAAAAATTGCTCTCAATCTGGCAATTCATACCATGTCCAGGTTGGTTTAGTTTTCTCTTGATTGTCTTGGTCGTATAAAATAAGGTAATTAGCACTAGTCTGAAAAGATTTGGGTTTTTTTTTAGATTAATTAGCTGGATTACAGAGAAATTAGTACAGTAGGACTAGAAATGAAGTATGTACATATTTTATTAAATGACAATTTTTTTAAATTTCTCATTTTACACCAGACTTGTAGATTCCAAAAAATCAGCAGCCATGGCAAGACAAGTGCAGTCTGGCTCAGATGATGTACCAGAAAACGCCACCCCTTCAGGTGGTAGTGAAAATGACAACGAAGCACAGCCAGCAGCCAACAAAAACCAGCCACCTGAAGACCTAGATGAGGACTCTATGTCAGGTGATGATGAGGGCGCTGATGCAGATGCGTCGACTACCAAGTACAGACAAAAACACCAGGAGGAGCAGGAATATGAGGAGGAAGAAGGGCAGGAAGGAGACGCTGGGGGTAATTCATCAGGTGAAAGTTGTTCTTTCATGTATTGTTTTGTTATATAGAGCTTATTATTGTAAGGTTTTTTGCAGACAAGTCAGCTCCATCTAGCTCGAGATACTCTAGCTAAAATAAAGAAGAAACCCGCCCTGGAACCCGCCCTACTCATTATTTCATTGTACTTATTGCAATTTGCTATAACACATTACGTGAGGACGTAGTCAGTGGATAAGAAACTGACAGCGGAGGATACGTGGACACGCCGATTTTTAGTTGTCAATCATGAATGCCGCAACGTTTTAGCATTTTACTGCATGGCATTCCGCAAGCACCATGACAAATTATGCCGTATTTTTCCAAAGATCATCTCATATGAAGTAAGCTGAATGCGATCTCTACTTTTGTAACATTCCGATCGCTTTTGATCACCTATTATCGGCGAATTTGCTTGAAAACATGTGAGTTCATGTTGTGTAAACATAATTAGCATGGACACAAATGAAATTACGATGCAATACAATGCAATTTGAATGCGCAGCAGATCTATAGAAATAAGGCTGCCCGCTTTTAGGTAGAATTGGCTTGTGTCTGGCTCAATCGGCAAGGCGTTTCAGCTAACTTGAAATTCCCCGCATATTGTTGTTATTACCTGTATGATACCCTGAGGAACTGATCATGGCTGCAATGGTTTATTGTGGTATGTATAGGGTGTGTGCTTCATTTATTTATCTTCCTCCTCCCTCCCTCCTCCTCCTCCCTCCCTCCCTCCTCCCTCCCTCCCTCTCCCCTCCCTCCCTCTCCCCCTCTCCCCTCTCTCCTCCCTCCCTCCCTCCCTCCTTCCCTCCTTCCCTCCCTCCCTCTTGTGTAATGCTTCGTTCTCTCGTGCTCTCTTTCTTCCTTTTCCTATTCTGTTGCATCATTTTGTTTTGTTCTTCCATACTTTTCTTTTTTGACTTTCCTTTCTACATTTTTCTTAATTATCTTTTCATTTGATTTAATTATTAGGTAATTAATATATCTTATTAATTTATTTGTTTTCTATAACAAACAGAAGAGGATGAGAACACTAATCAGGAAGCAGATATGGAGGAAGACGACCTGGATAGATCTGTAGAGAATGATGGCAGCCCAGCAAAGTCCATGAAGAAAGCAAGGAGAGTGCAAGAATCTGAGAAAGGAGAGAGGGTACAGGTAAGTTCAGTTGTAGTAACTACAAATTTTGAACGTTTGAGGACTTGTTCTCAAGTTGTAGGCAGTGCCAAAAACATGACTTGAAGTGTAAAATGTTGTCATTATTATATGTCGCCAAATATTAATATTGACAATAATTATTGGATTTGCTTGACCTCTCCATATATTCATACATTGTTCACCTTTGTTTTCATATCATATTTTGTGGTGAAAAGTCATTACAAATGTGTAATTTGCAATCATTTGTAGAGCACAAATTTCTTCGTTCCGGCGGCTAAGTATAGATGATGGCGATCGGTGAAATGGATTGTGGGATATCTTGCTTACTCACGGATAAACTTGTGCCAGGCGTATTGCTATCGGTGCTTGTGCTAGGCGTATCGCTATTGGTGCTTGTGCTAGGGATATTGGTGTCGGTGCTTGTGTCCGGCGTATCGCTATTGGTGCTTGTGCTAGGGATATTGGTATTGGTGCTTGTGCCAGGCGTATCGCTATCGGTGCTTGTATCGCTATTGGTGCTTGTGCTAGGGATATTGGTGTCGGTGCTTGTGTCCGGCGTATCGCTATTGGTGCTTGTGCTAGGCATATTGGTATTGATGCTTGTGTCAGGCTTATCGCTATTGGTGCTTGTGCTAGGTGTATTTGGTATCAGTACTTGTGTCAGGTGTATCGCTATTGGTGCTTGTGCCAGGCGTATCGCTATTGGTGCTTGTGCTAGGCGTATTGGTATCGGTGCTTGTGTCAGGCGTATCGCTATTGGTGTTTGTGCTAGGCGTATTGGTATCGGTGATTATGTCAGGCATATCGCTATTGGTGTTTGTGCTTGGCGTATTGGTATTGGTGCTTGTACTAGGCGTATCGCTATTGGTGCTTGTGCTAGGTGTATTGGTATTGGTGCTTGTGCTAGGCATATTGGTATCGGTGCTTGTGTCAGGCGTATCGCTATTGGTGCTTGTGCTAGGGATATTGGTATTGGTGCTTGTGCCAGGCGTATCGCTATTGTTGCTTGTGCTAGGGATATTGGTATTGGTGCTTGTGCCAGGCGTATCGCTATTGGTGCTTGTGCTAGGTGTATTGGTATTGGTGCTTGTGCCAGGCGTATCGCTATTGGTGCTTGTGCTAGGCGTATTGGTATTGGTGCTTGTGCTAGCCGTATCGCTATTGGTGCTTGTGCCAGCCGTATCGCTATTGGTGCTTGTGCTAGGGATATTGGTATTGGTGCTTGTGCCAGGCGTATCGCTATTGTTGCTTGTGCTAGGGATATTGGTATTGGTGCTTGTGCCAGGCGTATTGGTGCTTGTGCTAGGTGTATTGGTATTGGTGCTTGTGTCAGGCGTATCGCTATTGGTGCTTGTGCTAGGGATATTGGTATTGGTGCTTGTGCCAGGCGTATCGCTATTGTTGCTTGTGCTAGGGATATTGGTATTGGTGCTTGTGCCAGGCGTATCGCTATTGGTGCTTGTGCTAGGTGTATTGGTATTGGTGCTTGTGCCAGGCGTATCGCTATTGGTGCTTGTGCTAGGCATATTGGTGTCAGTGCTTGTGCCAGCCGTATCGCTATTGGTGCTTGTGCTAGGCATATTGATATCGGTGCTTGTGCTAGGCATATCCGTGGCCATTGCAAATAGGTCTTTCTCGTAGGTTGGCCACAATAGTTTTGCGGTTTCCTCAGACCATTCATCCACAAATTGTTTTCGGACTGTGTAGGTTTGGGCATGTTGGGTGGAGTCGGGGCAATCCTTTGGTACTTCTTTGGTTGATTTTAGATTTTTGACCTTCATCGCTGCCAACAAGACCATTCTCTCCTTGGTGAAGTTGACAAGGTCATTGACCTTTAATGAAAATGAAGGAAAATTACAATGTCATAAAAGTTACAATGTCATAAAAGTTGTTTTTTAGACACGAGACTATTTGAAATTGAAACACTTTTTTACTTCACCTCCTTAAAAGATATTTTCAGAATCACCATTAGGTAGTTGGGTAACACAAATCAAATAGTTTTTGGTTGAGGCCTAATTATTGACTTACGGCGTAAATGCATTCTGACACTTTGCTGGACACACTTCTGTGCTCAAACTTGTTTCTAATATGTGACATGATCAAGGGGAATGAGTCACATGTCGGCAATTTTCAATTAGACGTTTTGTGCATCATTTTCTGTCAGTTTACAAATGCTACATTTTGATGCAAACCCCATTATAATCAGACATTTGGTTACCGAGTTATGGGCAATTTACCAATGGCTAAAAACAATATAAAACAAAAGAATTTGAGCACTGTTTTTGCCAATATCTCAAAAACAATATTAGCGACATCCGACTCATTCCCCTTGATCATGTCACATATGCCACCCACTCCCGGCCACAGATGCATGTTATAAACTCCTTACAAGTGTCCTGCAATGCGAAAATATAGAAACATGTTATAAACAGACAAACTGAAGCAGCATAAAAATTGTAATAAATGATAATAAGCATACCAATATTACAGTGAATTAATAATGCAGGTAGTAACAACTCTTTGAATCACATAGCAACTCTGCTGACAGAAACGAAACATAGCAGACAATTACCGGCAAAATGCACAATACTGTCACACCCTGAGCCAAGGGACTGTGCGAATTCAATAAAGTCAATAAAAACACAGACCGTACACAAAACTGTAAAATAGCAGAAGAAACAGAAAAAACGGGCAAGGAGCCTGTTTCACAACAAATGTCACTCAGATCACGGTCCAAATTAGTGTCAATAAATAGAATTTGGCCCTCACATTCTTCCAATAGTCTTTTTTGGAAACTCAAAGACTTTTACATGTACAGTCTCTCATATCGCACCGATGATACTCAAAATGATGCAACCAGAATTTGGTTTTGACTTGCGTGAATCTGAAGAGATTCTTGCAGATTTTTTGAGCCTATACTTTAAGTAAATGGGGAGAATCGTAAAATGCTGTTGCCAGAATCCATTCTCACAGATTTTTTGAGCCTACACACTAAGTAAATGGGGGATAATCTACAGATTCTTGTAAAATTCTGTTTCCAGAATCCAAGTAGATTCCCGCAAGGTGAAACTATATTCAACCCCAGTTGTTTTTTCTAGCCAATTCCCTTGAGGAGAATTTAAGCAGTTGCATGTTGCAGACTAACCCAAAGCGAAATTTATAACCTTCCTTTGAAAATCTCCAAAATATAGTAGCTCTACTATCAAGGACAATGGCTAATGCATCTCTCAGACATTCATGCCACGGCAAGCTGCATGATGTATCAGCCAATGAAAAGCCCTGATTGTGTCCGTTTGTCAGCAATGCGTGTGCGTCACAAGGCAAGCGGCATAACCGTATGAAACCAGCATGTGGGCAATGAAGATAACTGATACTAATTACTCTAAATTACTGAGTGATAATTTCTCTCATCTTCTTTCTTCTTTTAGGCGGTTGTTAACTTCAGTTCAGCCATAACTGGTTATGATTTTGATACAGATCAACAATTATGGTGTGAATTTACACTCAAAGTAAGTAGAATATTTAAAAAAAGTTTAAGGAACAATTATTTTCATATTTGAAACAAAATTACAATCACTATCTCTGAAAATTATATACTGAGTTCTCTGGGTTGATAGGATGAATAAATTTTAATCTTACCCAGAGCAGCCAGCGCACATAAACATTGAAAAAAAACAACCCAGTGCATCTGGCCGGATTCAAACCGGCGACCAAGGTTTGAATCTGGCCAGATGCACTGGGTTTTTACTCTGGGTAATGATTAAAATTTGTTAATCACTATCGCTGCAGGTTAGTTTTGCATATAAAAAATGATTGGGCTATTCCAGTTGAAATCCATACACCCCCTATGGAAGATATGACCTTAATCTCCCACGGGTGTGTAGATTTTAAATGGGGCCACCCATTTAGGTAACCGTATTTGAAATTCACGCTCCATGTGTGAAAGATTAAGAACATTTCTTATTGAATGAAACCTTGGAATATATCTTTTTTGTACCTTTGATAGTCTATTGTGCAAATAAACACCTGCAAAGAGTAGGTTGCCATACCCACAATTTGGTAGCCCAATTCAGCGACTTTTGAAGATTTTGCCCGCGACTTTCGACAAATTCTTATTCCATAGGAACAAATTTTTCAGAAAGAAAATTGGCAACTTTTCAAAAACTATTTCCCACAACATCCGGTAGTTTCCTGTCCCATAGAAACCAATGGTTAATTTTGATTATTCAAACCGTGATTCAGGCTGAAATTTTTGGCAACCCTGTATAGAGATCAATATTCTAAATAAGTTGTAGCTTATTGAACTGTCTTTTCCTTGCTGTCTATATTTAGCTGGTTACTGATGGGTGCACACCAGTAAATAGCCCCCATTGACTTTCTGTACAAACAGGGTCCAGGAAAACATCATTTTCTTAACTCCAGAGCGACTCAGTTCTTCAAAACTTACCCTTTCTGCAAGTCGAAGGTCAGATGAAGTCATCCATTGTAGAAATTATATACGAAGTACAGCATTTTTTTCCAGAAAAATGCCGACTAGATCACCCTATAGCCCATACAGCTTACACCACCTCACGAATAGCTTGGTGTTTCTTAAAGTTTAGCCAAATATTCATAAAAAGTCGTATCCTGCTCATTTTTCACAGACACTCTATTTCCCAGGCCTAAATGAGGATTAAATATGAATCAGGGCCTAATAGTTGGGTTTTAAGCATTTTCTAATGTATTTAATTAAGTCGTATTGCATGTTTCCTTGTTTGAAACACTGATTTTCTTCTCCCAGGGTGTAGGAGACTTGTATTTACTGGTGTGAACTCTGATATCCGATATGTGCTAAATAATTAATTTTAGAAAAGTAATGATTGTTGAAAGAGTTGCCGCATCGAAAAAAAAAAGTGACAGGAGACTCACAATCAACTTTCATTAGCCTAAACATTTTTTTGCATTTTCATCCTTAGCCCCATGAGAACTACCTGCCTATTGGTCAAAAAAGAAGTTTTCATTATCAATTGCACCAGTCAGCAACATTGTTAGAATAATTTCACCAAACAAAAAAATTGGGATGAATTATTTGCAAAGCTCCATTCTGATTAGTGATTAAAATGAAGATATCACGTAATTGACCAATCAGAGGCAATGTTAGATCGGCAGGTAGTGCTCAGGGGGTTATGATATTTATTAGTCTTTGATAGTTCAAAAATGTATTCATTTTGCCAATCACATCCCTTTGCAGTTTGATATATCCAACGCCAGATTGGATATGGCATCTCTAATAGAGGGCGCTGTTCAGAATGCAGTTGTACGCCAGGCTCCAGGAATCAGTCGATGCTTTATTGCAGACTCGGAGGAAGGCAAGGAACTTCGTACTGAAGGAGTAAATGTACAGGTAAGTGAAAGCTTAAATATATCGAGGGTTGAGAACCAAAAAGCGTTTAACTCACAATGAAAATCATTGTGAGTTTTAAAGGGACATTTCGTGATCCACAGCTTCAACTCAGATTTTCATACCACCGGAAGCCTCTGGCTGCATAATGTGTTTGTGCAAAAAATTTCTTGCCGATTCATTGTTTGACAAAAAATATGACCTGAAGGCTCATGTCAGTTATTAAAGCATCGGTTTTGTTTCACTTATTGACATCTATTGTATTCAGGGTATCCAATTTTATGCATAGGCATAGATCCCGGGGATGAGGTGGAAAAATATTTTGTCGGGGATTTAGCCATTTTAGGCCCAAAAGTGCACTTCGTGCAAATATATTCCACTTTTGCACCATATTTCAACAGTTTAGCTTCAAAATTTTAGCTGAAAAATTTTTGCACGCTTCGCGCACATTTGTACCATAAACTTATTCTGTCGCTAAAAGTTGCTGGATTCACTTTACTTCAAGGCCCCACCCCCCACGTCAAAAAGAAATCTACGCCACTGATTCTATGATATTATTTTGTTGATTTCTTTCAGGAGTTATACAAGTTTGATCATCTTCTAGATCTTCCTAAAGTGTATACAAATGACATACATGCAATGGCGAGGACATACGGGATTGAAGCCGCCAATCGGGTTATTATTAAGGTGAGAACTGTTATCAAGGATTCTAGAATACAGATACTATAGGGTAAGCCAATCACGGGCAGAGTATCAGGGCTGGACATTTTACAATGGTGTGTACTTCTGATGACGAGCCTGTAATATTTGGTGTGTGGCATTTTGACCCTCATAGTATTTCTAATTTCAATTTGTTATTATAAATATGTCCCACATGCCGCACCACTTATAAATAAAATAATATGGGGACTTGCCACTTCATCCTCATTCAGTTAGTACTCAACCATTTGATATGTAACACCCAAAATTTGTTTGTATGTTTGTGCATTAGTAGGTTTGGTCAGGGTAACCAATTTTGTAGTTCTCAAAAACAAAAAAACAAACACATACAAAAAACCTCTTTGTTTGGCAATGTGCATTTTAAGGTTAAATACAATTTATTTTCAAGGCTTGATTCCAGAGGGGCGTAAGTTAATAATGGAAACAGCCATGCAGAAAAGAATGAACTCACGCGTATAATAGTGTATCAATCTGAACTAGGGCCACGGACAAACCGCTGCTCGTGAGTCATCCTATATGTTGCAGGGATAGGGAAGGGCGACCATGATAGGACCATATGGGCTGATGGGGGGTGATTGTGGGCAGCCGCTTTTCTGCAATTTTCCTTTGGATTTTCTAAATTTTCAATTTTTAAAATTATCCTGGATGATATCTGTCGTGAAATAAATCAATGCTTCTATAGGCTATAATAGGTCTAGTATGCCTATTTATACCTGATGATGCTATATATATAGGCCTACAACAATAACTACAACAACAGTAACAAAACCAACAACCAATATTTTGTTAATCTAATTTGTAAAAATATATTCATAGGCCGCGCCTATTAGACTACTATAGTCTACAAATTCCTGAATTATATAATGAAAAAAAAAACGGGCAAAAACAATCAATCGCTGCAGTCTGAAAGAAAGAAACAAACAAGAAAAAAAGAAAAAAGTGAGAGAAAATAAAATAAAATAGATGGAATGGACCACATAGGGACTCGAACACGCACTGCAAAGTTTTCCAGCTCAAAACTATAGTATTAAATAGTCGAACGTGAGTCCGACGCTACTAACCGATTGAGCTACTGAGTGACCTGTGAAATGGATTGATCTCAAACTGACTATTATGGAATAGTGCATACCAGGCTCTTATGATAAACAATCTCACCACCGCTGTAAATGTCGGAGGTATCGATGGCGAAAAACCTCGATTTTTGCAAAAGTAGCTTAAATTTGGAGTGAAATTCAAATGGTAAAGGGATCGACATACTTTTGAGAAATAATGTAGGCAGTTAGAAATCAAAATTAACGCTCCACAATCCAGATATCGATAATGTAACATAACAGTGTTTTGTGGTACAAGATTCTCAAAAATTGTTCCCAAAAACGGGCTAATAAAATTTAATCGGTACTGTATTTGCTTCTTCCCCATGGCAACATTATTTCTTTGGTCGATTTGTAGTACAATACAAAAAGGAGAAAACAATCACTCGGGCGTGGTTTTATACGGAGCGAATATTTGAAAAAACTGCATGGAACGTGTTTTTGATCTTGTGAACATGGTGCGTAAAAATGATTTAAACGAAGGATTTTCAAACGGATTCTAAAAATTTGTATAAACACACAAAAATAATGTTAAGATACATCTATGCACCAACATTTGACTCACTGCGATATTTGATTGCTGAGAAAACGCGGTTTTAGAGAACAACTTTATACGTCTTTTATACGTTTTTTATACGTTTCTTCGTGTAACCTTAATTGAATCCCTTTAAAACTACCTTCTCAGGGAATAGCTTACAAGTGAATAACAACTTTACCTCCTAAAGGCATAATTTTTTTCACTTGTTCCTACTAATTCTTTTGTTTTTAGGAAATCAAAGACGTCTTCAAAGTCTATGGCATCCATGTTGACCCTCGGCATCTGTCTCTTGTAGCAGATTACATGACCTTTGAAGGCTGCTATAAACCTTTCAACCGTATCGGTTTGGAGTCGAATTCATCACCCTTGCAGAAGATGAGTTTTGAGAGTACCATGCATTTTTTGAAAGATGCTACTTTACAAGGTAGGTTAAACATACAATCCAACCATTTTTATCCAGCCATGATGGGACCAAGCATTGTCCAGATAAGTGAAAAATCCGGATAAGTGAATTATGTGTAATTCTGCATTGAATGTGAAGTGCAAAATATAGACCACTTGACATCACTTTTTATCAACAAAGGCGAGGGACTCGTCTATCGATATGCTTGAACGAGCCGCTACACTGTTCAATGGCTTTCTTGTACTATATGAAATGTGGCGGGCGATTTAAAATGCATGTGCCCTTAGCAAACTACGGTGCATACGCACACTGCAGGGCAAAGAACAATGGAAATTGCTATAATTTGTGCGCATACTGCTGGGCAATGACGTCACATGCCAATTGGTCTATACCTCAATATGTATTTTCCAAATGGACTGGTGATCTCGGTTTGAACGGCCTGAAAAATGTGTTGGCCGTCGACAGCATAGTAGGATATCAAAAAAAGTTGGAATTTTGTAAAATCAACGACTTGAAGGCTGTAAATATCTATAAGAAGGCAATTTCTGATGTATTATCACAGGCATTATCATGAACAGTCGCTATTTTTTAATATTGTGAAATATTTTGGTTTTGATGTCGTTTCTAGAAAAATGAGTTTACAATGTGGTTCTTATAAAAATAAAGTTTACAAAACTAACTACTGTTATAGTACTTTTACTCTCGCCAAATCAGTGACGTCAGTGTGCTGAAGCAGCTGTTTCGCATATCTATGCGGCATCTTGAAATGTGTGTGTATGTACACCATTGCTTGCACATTGAAGCTGATATCACTGACTTGCTGAGAGTACTAGTACTCTGTTTAATATGCAAGTCTTGAGGTTTACAGGTATTAAGCAATGCAAGATACAAAGTAAACCCAATTTGATACCTGTAGTTTGTAGACGTAAGAATTTGTTATCTTTAACCTCAAAGTAATCAAGTCTTTTCTATTGTGATATTTCAGGTACATACGACAAGCTGAGATCACCTTCTGCAAGATTAGTAGTGGGTCGTGTAGTATATGGCGGAACAGGATGCTTTGATCTAGTGCAACCAGCAGTTTATTGAAAATTGTATAAATTAATTGCTTCTCAGAAAACATGTTGTTAACCAAGGGGTTTACAAGGGGTGGGTTTCGCCAAACAAAAGGTCCCTTTTTGTGAATTTACAATAAAATGTGACCCCAAAATGTCCCACGTTGGAAAACAAAATAATATAAGGTACATTTGTTTAATTTAAAATGTTCAAAAAGCCACTAAGGCAACAAAAAAAATCCCCTGTTTTATGGGTGGACAGACAGACTTTTGAAGTAGGGTCATTCGGTTTAATATTGCTCTAAAATATCGCCAAAATCTGGAAAAAATCTGATGAACTTTTGCAAAAATATATTGAAAATATTCTGATTTTTTCCCAAAAATGTCCAAAATCAATCAATATGACAACAACAAAAAAAAGGCTGATTTTTCATGCATCTTTTTAGCAAGATTTTTTTTAAATCTTCCAAAATGCTAAATCTGAGTTGGTCTGGGTTGGTTTTTTTTATCACTTAAACTAAGATTCTGTGATCATAATATTATTTAGTGCTATATTTTCCTGGTATTTGGAGTAGGATCATGCAGCATAATATATTTCTGTGAATCATTTGTAAAATCCAAGTATTTTCATAAAGCAAATTAGTATCACTTAGTGCAGTAATATCAATATCTATTTCATAAAATGAAATAAAAAAAACTTTCTTCAACTATTAAATGGCAAATGTTATTGGCTTTTTGTTACTGCATGCATCAATAAAGTCCCAACTTCCTTACACTCATGTAAATTCACATAAGCGCATGCATTACGCACATACAGTGAGCCAAAAACTTAAGGTACCAGTTGTGTTCACCTCCTGTATATCCTAAACAAAGACAAATATGTCATAATTGGAACCAGTAGCCAAAGGCTGCATCTTTTAGCACAAATTTAAGACCCTTTTGTTGCAAATGTTCAAGAAATAAACACACGGCGATCCCAAAACCCAAGGAAGATACCAATTTAAAAGTTGCAGTTTGCTGCATTAAATGCCCTATTGATTTGTACACAAAGCGTTTGTGAACAAGAGAACTAGCGCTGGGCTTCCATTGATTAGCACGTTAAAACTAGGCTCGTGCTTTCATTGATTAGAACACAAAACTGCAACTTTCAATTTCGTTTCTTCATTAGGTTTTTAGATCACCGTTTCTTTAATTCTTAACCAATTTCAACAAATAAGGTCTTAAATCAGAGCTAAAGATTACAGGTATTGACTGCTTGCTTTAATTTTGACATATTTGTCTTTATTTAGGATGTATCGGGGCGAACATAACTGGTACCTTAATTCTTTGGCTTACTGTAGGTGCTATGCCTCAACTGTGTGCACACCATTCAGTATTTCAATCCATGATGTCTTTGCCATTTATAAATTGAACAAAGTATAGACTGAAGGAAGTTTTTGTTCAGCATTGTTTGACCAAAAATATCACAATAAAGAATTGTATTATCATTAATTCTGTTCAGTGAACCTATAACTGAGCATGATATTGTCAGCCTGCTATGCTTTTTGCCAAAGTCAGTTTTTGTAATTTTGAGAACAAAGTACAAAATATGGTTCAAGCATGTATTTAAATATATTTATTCACCAATCTTTGCACAAGAACAAATGATGATGATACAAATGAAAAGGAATGATCCAAAATAATTAGGGTGATTACTTAACCGATGCATGCTTGAACCACATTTTGTTCTTTGTTCTCAAAATTACAAAAAATGACTTGGGCAATTATCGCAGCAGGCTGACGATATAGTAAACCTATTAAAGAAACAAATAACAACTTGGTATAGAGCTTATACCAGGGCTGGATTTACCACAGGGCCAAGTGGGCCCAGACCCATGGCCATAATCTTGAGTGGGCCGAAATTGAAGCCTGTGTATGTTTGATTTTGGCAAAATTAATCTCATATTTGACCATTTCAGCTTAAAAAGTGCAAATTTTTGCACTTCACAAATTTGTTCCAATTTCAACCATATTTTATTTTGACAATTTTATCTTTATATGGCAAAATTTATTGCACACTTTCCCCGCATTTGAACCATATTTCAATACCCAGGGGCTAGCAAATGTTAAATCTGCCCCTGGCTTGTGGAAAACACCAAATGTAGCAGAAATTTAACTTTTCTTAAGGGATCTGGAATGAGCGTTTTGAGCATTTCGACAGTATTTTTTGTGGGACATGAGAGCACATCAGACATATCGAATTGCATTCTGAATACGAAGAATGTCTTTCGGATATCAAATAATTTTCATTTTTTGAAATTCACGATATAATACAAATTTTATGACAAATTATTAAAATTGGATATTTTTCACATTTTCGATATATAACAGTCCTCGAAGTAAATTTTATAAATCTAATGATATATTCTTAATGTATATGTAGCTGGGAGGAAAAGCCGATGATCAATTGAAAATTGTGACCTTTCATATTGAAGATATGGATTCTTTCCCAAAAAGACCCAATTTTTTTTTTTATTTTTTCAATATATCTTCAATACGGTCAAAATTTTCAATTGATCGTCGGCTTTTCATCCCACCTACATACACTTTTAAGTATAAATCATCAGATTTATAAAGTTTACTTCGAGTACTGTTAAATATCAAAAATATCAATTTTAATCATTTGTCATAAAATGTGTATTACATACATACATACATATTTTATTTATTTCCATCATATCAAAATACATGCAAGCAAATTTAACAAAACGGCAAAATAGAATTTAAAAAAGATGGCGGAGATGTAACAAAAGGCAAAAGCCTGAATTGAGCGTTACACCACCTTAAAAGAAATATTAGGCTAATTAATATAATACTAGAATTACAGAAATTAAGAATTACACTCAAATACATTTACACACACACACACACACACACAAACAGATGTCTCAAGCAACAAAAGCAAGGTAATGTAGGAAAATAACTCACAAAAATAAATCATTTGATCAATAAGTCAGAATTACGGATGTGATAAGAAAAATAGTTTCAACAAATCCTAAACCAATTATATACATGTACCACATACTGATACATAATTTACAACAAAGATATATTATATGCTTAGATTTTTCTCCATGAGAAAAGACGACAAACGCTTTTTAAAAGAATTTAAATTTCGAGCCGCTTTAATATCATGGGGAACGAGTTCCAAAGTTTCGGTCCCAAAGTTAATACAGATTTAATTTTGTGTATTTCGAGTCTGTAATCAGTCTTGTTTCTCGTATCATATTTGTGAATACTTTCCAATTCCGTAAATAAATTATCAAATGATTGAGGAAGTAAACCAGTTTTATACTTATACATTGCGAATTTCAAAAAATCAAAATTATTTGATATCAGAAGGACATTCTTCGTATTCAGAATGCATTTCGATACGTCTGATGTGCTCTCATGTCCCACAATAAATACTGTCCAAACGTTCAAACCCCACCCTTAAGGGGCAGCTATTCAATGAAATTTAAAACGGAGAAATAATCAAACGTGTACCTAATGCTCTCTTTAACTTCATCCTATTTTGTAAATTAATAAAGGAAATAAAATGCAAATAGTTCCATCAAGATTTGAACCAGCAATCTAGGGATTATGCATCCCAATTCCTCGAGTACACTTTGCAACTGACTCGCCAGAATGTTTTTTGTTTTGTTTTTGGCAATACTTAAATGGAAACAGTAATGGAATAAAAGTCCTTGATATCAAATGGATATGGTATAGCTGGTGCCATTCGCAACAAAACAAGATGCGCTTACTGTGCCACAAGGGACGGAATTTGTTAAATGCTGGGTACATCAGGCTAACTTACTGTGAGTCTTTTCAATGTATGGTGTACAGAAATATAGTCAGGGCTTTTTCAGAGAGGAGGAAAATGGGGAAAAGAGGGAAAAAGGTATGTTGACATAATCCTCAATAATATTATCACATTGTTCAAGACTAGAAATCATGTCTTCCTAAATAAATGTTTATGAAAGCAATTCATGATGTTGTGTTATGTTCGTCGTATCTGAATTATTTTCCTTACAAGGCTTAGAATTAGACGTTCAATTAAAACTGTGGACAGCGTTTTAATTTAATTCATTTGAAAAGAATTTTTCTAGACTTTACGTAACTGATTAACTCCATTTTGACCCATTTGTGTTTTTGGCTTTAACATAGATTAAGAATTTTAAGCAGTTAAGGGGGTACTACACCCCTGCCCAATTTTGTGCCTATTTTTGCATTTTTCTCATAAATTATAGTGCATTGGGGACAAGTAAGATATGTATATTATATGGGCAAGGACTACAACTACTGCACTGGAAATTTTATTTCAGCACAGGCAACAGCTGTGGAGTTACAGTCAAAAATGAGGGAAAACCAATATTTGATCAATAAATCAATAACTACTTGCCTTGAGTTGCTGAATTTTCAGTGCAGAAGTTGTAGTCCTTGCCCCTATAATCTTGTCACCAATGCGCTATCATTTTTGAGAAAAATGCAAAAATAGGCACAAAATTGGCCAGGGGTGTAGTACCCCCTTAACAGCATTTAATCATTGAATGCTATCTTCAGTAGCCAGTGTTTAAATAAGTGAGTGCAATCTTCAGTAAAAGGCATTTGAACCAGTGATTGCAATCTTGACAACATTTATACCAATGCATGCTATCTTCAGTAGACAACATTTATACCAGTGCCTGCTATCTTCAGTAGACATTTAAATCAGTGAATGCTTTCATCACTAGACAACATTTAAACCAGTGAAGGCTATCTTCAGTAGACATTTAAACCAGTGAAGGCTATCTTCAGTAGACATTTAAATCGGTGAAGGCTATCTTCAGTAGACATTTAAACCAGTGAATGATATTTTCAGTGGACAATATTTAAATCAGTGAGTCTTATTTAGTAAATAGCATTTGAACCAGTGATTGCAATCTTCACAATATTTATACCAGTGCATGCTTTCTTCAGTAGACATTAAAACCTGTGGATACTATCACCAATAGACTGCATATGACCCAGTGATTGCAATCTTCAGTAGACAACATTTATACCAGTGCATGCTATCTTCAGTAAACATTTAAATCGGTGAGTGCTATCTTCAGTAGTGAGCATTTGAACCAGTGATTGCAACTTTCAGGAGAAAACATTTAAATCAGTGCATGCTATCTTCAGTAGACATTTAAACCAGTGAATGCTATCTTCAGTAGACAACATTAAAACAGTGATTGCAATCTTCAGTAGACAACATTTATACCAGCGCATGCTATCTTCAGTAGACATTTAAATCTGTGAATGCTATCTTCAGTAGAGGACATTTATATCCGTGAATGCTATCTTCAGTAGACAGCATTTAAACCAATACATGCTATCTTCAGTAGACAACATTTAAACTATTGGATGCTATCTTCAGTAGACAGCGAGTGCTATCTTCAGTAGAGACCGTTTGGACCAGTAATTGCTATCTTCAGTGGAAAACATTAAAACCAGTGCAGGTTATCTTCAGTAGACGACATTTTAAACCAGTGATAGTTATCTACAATAGACAACATTTAAATCGATGAATGCTATCTTCAGTAGACATTTAAACCAGTGAAGGTTATCTTCAGTAGACATTTAAACCAGTGAAGGATATCTTCATTAGACATTTAAAACAGTGAAGGTTATCTTCAGTACACATTTAAACCAGTGCATGCTATCTTCAATAGGCGACATTTAAATCGGCGAATGCTATCTTCAGTAGACATTTAAACAAGTCAGTAGACATTTAAAACAGTGAAGGTTATCTTCAGTAGACCTGTAAACCAGTGAAGGCTATCTTCAATATACGACATTTAAATCGGTGAATGCTATCTTCAGTAGACATTTAAACCAGTCATGCCAGTACAGGTTATCTTCAATAGACGACATTTAAACCAATGAAGGCTATCTTCAGTAGACGACATTTAAACCAATGAAGGCTATCTTCAGTAGACATTTAAACCAGTCATGCCAGTGAAAGTTATCTTCAATATCTTCAATAGACGACATTTAAACCAATGAATGCAATCTTCAGTGGACATTTAAACCAGTGAAGGCTATCTTCAGTAGACGACATTTAAATCGGTGAATTGGTGAGTGCTATCTTCAGTAGACAACATTGATAATGAAAACCAGTTTTGGACAATAAATTGTAATAAAACAAGGGGCTCTACCTTTTCGTTGGCTTTTATTTTATACACATGAATAAATCTTAAAAAGGAAACTCGAGATCAGTATTTTAAATGTCAAGGGCATACTATTTAATATTGAAAAAAAAAAGACCTGTTACACTAGCTCTCGATGAATATTCGATGATTCGGTCTATACATCTTGAATATATATAATTAGACTGCGCTGTATCCAGCCACCTGCATGAATTCCCGGCATCTCCGGAAGCTATCCTCGATAACATTCATACTCATGATGCCGTACAAGACAGGTTGCGACGAAGTGCGTAATGTTGAGACACATTCAGCTCAAACATGATAGGAGAAACAACGCGACGGTTGTTATCTAAGCAGATGCAGTGGTACACCAGGAATTGATGTGTGGAGTGGTAAGCTTACTTATTTGTTTGATAAATATTAACAATTTAAGAATATCAACTTTTTTAAATAGAAAAGTAGGGGAGGGGGGATGACGCTGGCTGTGGATCACGAAATGTCCTTTTAAAAATCGCCGCGAGTTGACAGGCCAATATTCTCAAAGTAGAATTTCAAAAAGAAATATTGCATATTTTTGCATGTGATATTTATTTCTCGACAAAACTCACTTTAAAGACAGTAACTCGTTTACATTTTGACCCACCAAAATAATACAGAATTGTATAATGAAGAAAGGAGGCGGTCTGCTTTATCCTGGCAGGGCGTAAGACAATGCGAGACACAATTAATATAGGTATGCGATGATCGAAAACAATCGATGCAAGTTCAAGAAATAAATAACTTTATCGGAAGGTTGGGTATGAAGTATGAAGATATGGGCCATTCCACAGAATCGTGACTAAAACAAAGAAAAATGAATTTCGAATACGAATGAAAACATCTATATTGTGTATTTTACTTAGTGTAGTGCCACCCTATTGTCTCTGGCATACCTCAAGTCTAATAAATTATGATCTATTGGAGTAGAATTTTGGCCCCGCGTTTCAAAAAACAAGAGTACATGTTTTAAGGTCAAACAACTCGACGAAGACTCGGTAAAACGAATCAAGAAAGATAAGGGAAATGCTATCTTCAGTATACAGCATTTAAACCAATAAATGCTATCTTCAGTAGACAGCATTTAAACCAGAAAATGTTATCTTCAGAAGACCAATTTAAACCAGTAAGTGCTGTCTTCAGTAGACCGCATTTAAACCAGGAAATGATATATTTGGCAGACAGCATTTAAACCAATAAGTGCTATCTTCAGTGGACAGCATCTAAATCAATAAGTGCTATCTTCAGTAGACAACATTTAAACCAGTAAGTGATATCTTTAGCAGATAACATTTAAACCAGTAAATGCCGTCTTAAGTAGACAGCATTTAAACCAGTAAGTGCTATCTTAAGTAGACAACATTTAAACCAGTAAGTGCAATCTTAAGTAGACAACATTTAAACCAGTAAGTGCTATCTTAAGTAGACAACATTTAAACCAGTAAGTGCTATCTTAAGTAGACATTTAAACCAGTCAGTGCTATCTTAAGTAGACAACATTTAAACCAGTAAGTGCTATCTTAAGTAGACAACATTTAAACCAGTAAGTGCTATCTTAAGTAGACAACATTTAAACCAGTAAGTGCTATCTTAAGTAGACAACATTTAAACCAGTAAGTGCTATCTTAAGTAGACAACATTTAAACCAGTAAGTGATATCTTAAGTAGACAACATTTAAACCAGTAAGTGCTATCTTAAGTAGACATTTAAACCAGTAAGTGCTATCTTAAGTAGACAACATTTAAACCAGTAAGTGATATCTTAAGTAGACAAAATTTAAACCAGTAAGTGCTATCTTAAGTAGACAACATTTAAACCGGTAAGTGCTATCTTAAGTAGACAACATTTAAACCAGTAAGTGATATCTTAAGTAGACACAATTTAAACCAGTACGTGCTATCTTAAGTAGACAACATTTAAACCAGTAAGTGCTATCTTAAGTAGACAACATTTAAACCAGTAAGTGCTATCTTTAGTAGACAACATTTAAACCAGTAAGTGCTATCTTAAGTAGACAACATTTAAACCAGTAAGTGATATCTTAAGTAGACAACATTTAAACCAGTAAGTGATATCTTAAGTAGACAACATTTAAACCAGTAAGTGCTATCTTAAGTAGACAACATTTAAACCAGTAAGTGATATCTTAAGTAGACAACATTTAAACCAGTAAGTGATATCTTAAGTAGACAACATTTAAACCAGTAAGTGCTATCTTAAGTAGACAACATTTAAACCAGTAAGTGCTATCTTAAGTAGACAACATTTAAACCAGTAAGTGCTATCTTAAGTAGACAACATTTAAACCAGTAAGTGATATCTTAAGTAGACAACATTTAAACCAGTAAGTGCTATCTTAAGTAGACAACATTTAAACCAGTAAGTGATATCTTAAGTAGACAACATTTAAACCAGTAAGTGCTATCTTAAGTAGACAACATTTAAACCAGTAAGTGATATCTTAAGTAGACAACATTTAAACCAGTAAGTACTATCTTAAGTAGACAACATTTAAACCAGTAAGTGCTATCTTAAGTAGACAACATTTAAACCAGTAAGTGCTATCTTAAGTAGACAACATTTAAACCAGTAAGTGCTGTCTTTAGTATACAACATTTAAACATAGGTGGTATCTTCAGCAGATAGCATTTTAACCAGTAAGTCTTCGGTAGACGGCATTTAAAACAGTAAGTTTTATCTTCAGTAGACAAGATTTAGACCGGTAAGTGCTATCTGCAGTAGACAATATTTAAACCAGTAAGACCTATCTTCAGTAGACGGCATTTAAACCAGTCAGTGCTGTCTTCAGTAGACAACATTTGAACCAGTAAGTGCTATATTATATCTTGGTGTAGATTATTCATCTACATGATCTAGTAGTTCAAAACATTATTTTGTAAATTAAATCAAATACTGGAACTAAAATTTGCAACTCACTTTGCTACGTTGCGTCCGAAAGCATCGGACTTCGTCAGGCATCTGATTGAAGATGTTGTCAATGTTCAGTAGACAAGATTTAAACCGGTAAATGCATCTGCAGTAGACAATATTTAAACCAGTAAGACTAATCTTCAGTAGACAGTATTTAAACCAGTCAGTGCTGTCTTCAGTAGACAACAATTAAACCGGTAAGTGCTATCTTCAGTAGACGGAATTTAAACCAGGAAATGCCATCATCGGTAGTATTTAAATTAGTAAGTGTTATATTCGGTATACAGCATTTAAACCAGTCAGTGCTATCTTCAGTAGACAACATTTAAACCGGTAAGTGCTATCTTCAGTAGACAGCATTCAAACCAGTCAGTGTTATCTTCAGTAGACAGCATTTAAACCAGTAAGTGCTGTCTTCAGTAGACAACATTTCAACCAGGAAATGCTATCTTCGGTATTTAAACCAGTAAGTGCTATCTTTGGTAGACGGCATTTAAATGCTGTCTTCAGTAGACGACATTTAACCGGTAAGTGGTATCTTCAGTAGACAGCATTCAAACCAGTCAGTGTTATCCTCAATAGACAGCATTTAAACCAGTAAGTGCTGTCTTCAGTAGACAACATTTCAACCAGGAAATGCTATCTTCGGTAGACAGCATTTAAACCAGTAAGTGCTATCTTTGGTAGACGGCATTTAAAACAAGATGTTCTATCTTCAGGAGACGACAGCATTTAAACCAGTGCTATCTTCAACAGACAGCATGTCATCTAGTGAATACTATCTTTAGTATATAGCATTTAAACCAGTGGATGCTACCTTCAGTAGACAATATATCAGCGATTTCATATATTGTGAAAGCATAAGGCTTTGGTGAGTAGCCTACTTTTTTAATTTCAATCATTCTGAAACGAATGCGACAGAGGCGTTGAATCGATCTATGTATTACGCTCAAATGCATTCAATGTATGTGTAGATATTGATGTATACTGTTTGCTGTTGTAGGCTTGATGAGACCAGCGAGCAGCGCAGAACATAATTATTATCGGTATGCACGTCGATAAAAAGGGGTGCGTTTACTTCTGGATGAGAAACTGTTTTGGCCTGTATTTTTGATGATTAATAATATTTTCATTTTAAAGATTTGTTTGTTTTATTTGTTTTCCTATTGTAATTTGTTATTCTAATACGAAAAGGCACTCTAAGCCTAAGGCCATGTGTCTTATATTGGGATCGTTTAAAACTAGACTATGCCATTGTCGATTTTTGAAGTTATTAATCATGATGAACGCATTCAGTTGATCTCGAAATTATACTGTTATTTATTTCATCAAAATACTAATATAAAATGGTTATGAAAAAGTTAATATAATTATATTAGTGACAGTATACGTAGGCTTATATTATTGAATGCAACATTTCATAATGGCATAATTATAATGGCACATCAACACTGAATAATTCTGATTTTAGAATCTAGCAGTTTATTAATCGCGAAAGTCCGAGTTAAAAATCTGGAAGCCAACAAACAGAGGGAGTACGGTGACTGAAAAGATCAGATGTAAAAATCTATCAATTGTGCGCAAATTAAGTAAATCCAATAGCCAGTGTATGACGGGCAAGTGGACTACGGAAAAGTGTAACCCTTGACAGGGTGGCGGCGTGACATTTTTCTTGAAAAAATAAAATGATATTTTCAAAATGAAAATAAATACTTACAACCGTCATATTGGTCTTGTTTTAAAGCTTTATTTTTTTTTCAAATTTGATAAAAAAAACAGCACTTTAAGAAATAAAGATTCTAAAAAGATTCTAAAGTTGTCCTCTCAGGAGAACCCTTAGAGGTTCTAAAAAGAATCAAAAATGGTTCCAAAACCGTCGAAAATGGCCCCAAAATGTGATACAGAACTGTTTTCGGTTCTTTAGAGAACCTTTAAGGGTTCTCCAAAATTTTAGAGGTTCAAGGGGGGGTTCTCCTGAGAGGACAAAAAAGTTCTATATAGATTTAGATTTTCCATTGATGCTAATTAATTTTACGATTAATTCACCTTCGATCTTGCAGGGTGATGGGTGTCCAAATATGGATAAACAATTTGATGACATTATTTGTCTCCTTTTATGTTGAGTTGAAACTAAAGTAAATTCATTTAATTAATTAGACTAACGAGCACGTTTACATGCTCCTCCATACCTTGCAAGTAATTAGTCGAAAATGACAAACAAAGAGATATTGTAGGCCTATTCTTTCTGGTTTGGAATGATTATTTATGACTGAAAGCAGTTATACTGGAAAATATTTGATCAGCTAATTGGCATTAAACAAGGGAAGTGAGAGCAGACCTGATCAAATAATGTGGTTTGCCCACTTCACGCAAAACTAACATTACGCGTAACAGGAATAGAATACAATGGTAGGTTTCAATATAGATTTGATGTGTTTCATGATAACGCGCTTATAAATCTTGTCGCATTACTTCATTTTCATTTGGAGGACACTTTTCAAAAATTATCAAAATCTTTGGGCCGTCGGTACATTTTCAAATATGTGCCCCCTTGGTTTTGAAAAGCTGGATACGCTACTGGCTATCATCAGTAGATGGCATTTAAATCTTCCCTCCAACCTTTTCTTCTATTATACCTGGAGTGTTAGTGCACTGCCACTTCATCTGAGGATGTGACCAAGGTAGGTTAACTTTCTTGTCACCAACTCTCCAAGCAGCTGTCTTTTCACACCAAGTTCATCGAGGATTCTCATGTTTGTTCTTTTCTCATTCCAACTGATGTCTAGCATTCTTCTCCAGAAACACCCGGTTCTCATCTGCTTCCAGCCCTCCAAGCCATAAAGGATTACACTCCATACCAGTATCTTGATCAGTTTCATTTTTTTGTTGCAAGGTTTCGATTTAAATCAGTTACTGCTATATTGAGGAGATAAGTTACACTATGGACCATATATATGGATATATTTCAAGGCATATTCATTGTGTTCCTTTTAAGGACATTACACAAATATGTGAAGTTCATGATTTGCGACATAGGGTTTTGACCACTCAGCCAACTTCGAAACATCGCTACTTCCAAAGTAATACGATTTGAATGATCAAATTTTCAGATATTATAGCCTGTTATGTGTTAAAGATATTCCAATATCATTTCCTTATATTACGATCCACATTGGTACAATATATTAAGTTGAATGGTTGCGACATGATTTTCGCCGAATTGCTCGTTTTTAGTGGTTTTGACCCCATAATGGCCTCATCCCAATGGCATTGTTCAATAACCTGAATTAAACAACCATAGTGCAAAATTTGACCTCAAGTTGCAGTTTTTGTACCCAAATTGTCAAAGGTCATTCAATAAATGTACAAATGTATTGGGGTTAAAGAACTGTGCCCCTGATAGATGAGCATGCTGTGGATCCTAGTGTTAATGCACTTTTAACTATTAAAACAGGTGAATGTTGTTTTAGTACGGTTATTAATCACACAGTTAACACAAAATGTTTTCGTGGAAGGTTAGACAAAGTTGCCAGAAAAGGTTAAGTGTCGAGTTATACAAGTGTTATGTTGGCAACATTTTAAACTTTGGCAAAATATTTTACAATAACATTTTGACAGCATTATAAAAACTTGTTGCCGTTTTCATACAAAATATTTAAAACATTTTTATGACCTTTATATAGCCAGATATTTAAATGTTATAGATTGGACCAAATCCAAAATAACGTTTTAAGAGTAGACGAGGTATTGTTGGTAGAAGCAGCCAAAAAGTCGATTTTCATTATCTAAATCAATATATTATTGAAAAATGACACTTTGATATTTTGTAAAAGTTCATTCTACAAATCATATACTTTGAAAACTTGCTTGATTTATTGTTGTTAATGAGTTTTGTACGTTTTACAAAAGTGTTGTTGTTTCACCCCTGCTTACAACATAACTCAAGAACCACAAGACATACAAAAGTATATGTGATATTTAAATTCTTCTACGCATTCGCTATGAAATGATCAATGCAATTTTTGCTCAAGCTTATTACCATTCGCAAGATGCTGTGAAGTACCAAATCGCAACAGTTCAAATAGTTGCTAACCTTAACGCATATAATTATGTGTTTGCTGGGCAGTAAACAATATATTCAGCACTGAGCAATTAAATCTGTAAAAATCTTGTCATGTTGTCTACTAAGTTTGTTTTCGTGGATTTAACACTGATTTAAATGCTCTCTACTGAAGATAGCATTCGATATTTACTGGTTTATATTAATGGTTATCTTCTGAAGATATGCTGCCATCTGACGATATCATTCACTGGTTTAAATGCTCTCTAAATATAACATTCACTGGATTTAATGCTGTCTACTGAAGATAGCATACCGTAAAAACTCGATAGTTAGCGCATGTGCTTACTATCGAGCGCTTGTTCGTATATATAACTATGTGTATCGATGATTTGCTCAAAACCCCATTTTTTACATTTAAAAGCGCTCGATAGTAAGCACATATGCTAACTATCGAGTTTTCACGGTATCTAGGTTTGAATAATGTATACTAAAGATAACATGTTGTCTACTAAGCTAGATTGCATTGATTTAATACAATACCAAAGGTAGCATTCGCTGTACTGAATATAGAATTCACTGGTTTAAATGCTGTCTTCTGAAGATAACATTTTACAGGTTTAAATTAGGTTTCTAGCCTGATTTGTTATGTACATGGACTCTTTTGAAATCCAACACCTAAAAATACAAGATGGCCGCCAATTAGGTAATTTTGTGCATTTTTCGCTTTTATTCATCCCAAGTTTCCTTGACGCCAAATATGAAGTGTCTAGCATGTTTAATAAAAAAAAAAGCGTTTTTGGTGGAAACCGTCCCTGGAAAACCCTGTTCTACGGGCCCGACCGACCCAGATTTTGAACAAATTTGGGGGGAAAAATTCCTGTACAAATGAATGCCGACCCAAATTTCGGAAATTTCAGGAACAATGTTTTTGTATTTTCCTCAAATTTCAAATTGTTTACAGATTTTGGTGATTTTTTGGGTCATTTAAAAAAAGGCGACCGACCCTACTTGAAAGGTCTGTCCGCCCGTAGAACATGGTTTCTTTTTTTGTCGCCTTAAAGGAACATTTCGTGATCCACAGCCTCATCCCCCACACTTTTCTAAAAAAAAGTTGAGATTTTTATACCACTGGAAACCTCTGGCTACATAATGTATATTACAAATATGCCAAAATATCAGGTTAAAAAAAAATTAACCAATTTGATATTATAAAATCGTACATTTCGGCTTTAAATCTTTTCTCACTCCACACAAAAATGAGACCCTCATTCCAAAAACTATACGTACAATCTCACATGCGCAAATAAATGCACCAATGTTTCAATATTCTTTTTACAAAATGAAAAAACTGGAAATCAATTAAAGCAATTCTATAATGAATACATTTATTTGTAGGAATTCGTCTGTGTAATAATGCAAGATTACCACATAATTTTCGTTCACTTCATTCAAGAACATTTAAATCAGTCAATGATATCTTCATTAGACAATATATAAACCAGTTAATGCTATCTTCAGTAGACAGCAATTAAGTCAGTGGATACTATCTTCAGTACACAGCATATAAACCAGTGAATGCTAGCTTCAGTAGATAGTATTTAAATCGGTGAATGCGGTTTTTAGTACAGTGCATTTAAATCAATAAATGCTATCTAATCAGTCAATACTATCTTCAGTATAACATTAAATCAGTGAATGCTATCTTCAATAGACAACAATTTTAATTGTTGAAATTTTAATTTAAATTTACAATTTTACTTTAAAAATCAGTGAAAGCGATTTTCATTACACAGCATTTAAACCAGTGAACGCTATCTTCAGTATACAACATTTAAATTAGTGAATGATATCTTCAATAGACAACAATTTTAACTGATGAAAAGTTAATTTTAAGTTAGAAATTTTACTTTAAAAATCAGTGAAAACGATCTTCAGTATATACACAGCGTTTAAATCAGTGAATGCTATCTTTAGTAGACAGTATTTACGTCAGTGAATGCTATCTTTGCTAGACCACATTATTTTTTAAACAATTTAAACGTTTGCAAAAATGTTTTACAATAAACATTTTGACAACATTTTTGAAAACAACTTTTACGGTGTTTCTTTTTATACAGGGTGTAAAATTCTTCTTATACAGGGTGTAAAACGTTTTCGTGACCTTAATAATACCCCGACATAATCATAACACATGCATGTCTGCGTTTTCTGGGCAGCTGTCTTCAGTTCAGAACATTTAAACACTATCGTTAGTATACAGCACCATGAAATCAGTAAATGCCATCTTCAATAGATATAGATTTGAATCAATAAATATTATTCTCAGAATGGTCAATTCTAAATAAATATATATAGGTCCGTAACCCAATCAACAGCCTGTTTCCCCGATTTTTCTCATATGTTAATAAACGCGTATCACTTGTTGGGAGTGAAATTGTACAAAATAATGCACGTAAACTAAGATGTTGATGCGTCTAATGCACGAGCCCCGAAGCATTGATTTTATAAAATCAATCATTGAATGCTATTTTTAATAAGTAGGCTGTGTTCAATGTGAATGAACTATTTACCTGTCTACAAAGGATATCCTCCTTTCATTGTTTTGTCTCCCTTTTGTTTTGGACGGCTGCCATTCTCTCGTTTAAATCATCCATAAATATTCAATCAATTAATATAAAACTCATATCAATTTCAATTGCACGACTGTTTACCATATCAGTTCGGGGGCACTCGTAATTCACGGACGTCTCTGATTTCAAAGACGGGTCAGCGATTTCACATACGGGGGTATGTGATATCACGTCTCTGAAATAATTATGATACTGTTATGTGACATGACGCTTCAAGAGTATTTGATATCAGAGACGTCCGTGAATTATGACTGCCCCCGAACTGATATACCTTCCATTTTGGTAATTTCTGATTGGCAAATTTCAATTCATGTAGATTAATTAAGGAATCGGATAGCAACGTTTGTACAGTATTTTGTTTTATGGGACATGAATCGGATAGCAACGTTTGCACAATATTTTTTGTGGGACATGAGAGAACATCAGATATAGCGAATTGCATTCGGATTTCTGAATACGAGGAATGTCCTGATAACAAATAATTTTGATTTTTTTTTATGGCGACATAGGCTTAATACAAATTAAATTGTATGTCAAATTATTAAAATTTTATATTTTTGTTATTTTTCATATTTGACAGTCGTCGAAGTAAAATTCATAAATCTAATGATATGTACCTAAAGTGTAATATATAGGCCTAGTTAATCAAAACAGCTGAAGATAGTGCTCGATATAATTAGATAGTAGAGCGTGTAATAAAATACACAAAACAGCGTAATTATGTTATAACAGCATGATTTATTACTCGGAGTTTCACGCCTAAAACGGCGATCATCGGTGAACACTGTCAGCTATTTATCTGATGATCGCCGTTTTAGGCGTGAAACTCCGAGTAATAAATCATGCTGTTATAACATAATTACGCTGTTTTATGTATTTTATTTACCGAAAGTGTATGTAGCTGAGAGGAAAAGCCGACTGTCATTTGAAATTTTTGACCTTTCGTATTGAAGATAAGATACACATTTTCCCCCAAAGACCTAAATGTTTTCGTTTTAAATTTTTACATTTTCAAATGATAGACGGGTTTTCATTTAAGTACAATGTACTTCATAATTATTATTAGATTTAAAAAGTTTACTTCGAGGACTGTTAAATATCAAAAATATCAAAAATGTCAATTTTTAATAACTTTGACATAAAATTTGTATCATATCGCGAATTAAAAAAAAATCAAAATTATATGATATCATCAGGATATTCCTTGTATTCAGAATGCAAGTTGATGTGTCTGATGTGTTCTCATGTCCCACAAAAAATGCTGTGCCAAACGTTGCATTCGATTCTTTAAGGGCTGGGGTATGAACGTTTGGACAGTATTTATTTTGGGACATTAGAGCACATCAGACATATCGAATTGCATTCTGAATACGAAGAATGTCATTCTGATATCAAATAATTTTGATTTTTGAAATTCGCAATTTAATACACATTTTATGGCAAATCATTAAAATTGATATTTTTGATATTTAACAGTACTTGAAGTAAAGGAGCCCTGTACGTACAAAAGATGATTTATACTTAAAGTGTATGTAGGTGGGATGAAAAGCCGACGATCAATTGAAAATTTTGACCTTTCGTATTGAAGATATGGATTTTTTTCCCCAAAACACCAAACAAAAATTAGGTCTTTTTGGGAAAAATCCATATCTTCAATATGAAAGGTCAAAATTTTCAATTGACCGTCGGCTTTTCCTCCCTGCTACATACACTTTAAGAATATATCATTAGATTTATATAATTTACTTCGAGGACTGTTATATATCAAAATTTGAAAATATCAAATTTTTATAATTTGTCATAAAATTTGTATTATATTGTGATTTTCAAAAATGAAAATTATTTGATATCAGAAAGACATGCTTCGTATTCAGAATGTAATTCGATAGGTCTGAGGTGCTCTCATGTCCCACAAAAAATACTGTCGAAACGCAATAAACGCTCATTGTAGATCCCTTAAGCGCCAAGCAGATTGGCATTGAGTGAAGAATCTGAATGTGACCATCAACCCACATCATTTGGACTCAGCAGCAGTGGCCGCTAGGAGTTGTGGCGCCCAGGGCTAAGGATACACAATGGCGCCCCTCCATTCTTGAAACAATTTGGACAAATAGGGCCTACCACTAATTAATTTTGGTTAACATGAAGTTGAATAAGGTATAGGTCTTAAAATGATCTCTCAGTCTCAACTGATTTTGTGCTGAAAATTTTGACTTTCATCGCTCGGAGGGGCGCAGAATCGATGCTGAATTGGTCAATTCGGCGCCCCCAGGACACATACCTTGCCTCCCCCGTCGCTACGCAACTGCTCAGCAGAACATAATGGACAGACATTTTGCTGCAGTCACTTACACGTGGCCTTTTTTTGATCGCCTCTTGATAGTATCCCGAGTTTCAGCGTAGTGTACTAGCAACAGTAGAGCAGATCAAGAAAATCTTGCATGAGACACAATTTTAAAGTAATTTTAAAGTGATTATTAGGGAATCCGCCAGGGACACGACTGACTATGTTTTGCCTTCTTTTCTGCTTTTTATATGTTTGCTTGCCTGGATTATCAATAAATTAAATCAAATCAAACCAATCGATATACAGGGTGTCCCAAAAGTCTCGATACCTTTTTAAACCATTGTATCTTTAAGAAGAAATAGTATACAGAAAATATAAAAACATATTTAGAAAGAGGACATTTGGGCAATTTTTTTGGTACCAAACTTGCTAATATTTGCATGTTGTAGTATGAAGATACGAGCAAATGTTTATCATATTGGAAAATCGTTCTTTCAACCGGAGAAACAAAAACACCTAATTAAATGCAAACGAATTGTCAAATTAACACCCTCTTCTGCATTTGCTCACAATCCTAACAAAGTGACTTGGTAAAGTAATTTTCCTTATCTCAAGGATTTTATAATGTTTTAATTGAGTTGATACCCCTATCATTACTGAATTGTCACATTGAAACTCCCCTTTTCATGCTAAGTCAGAAGATATTATGCATGAATATAGCGCATATGCAAAAATGGTTAATGGGAACAAATCACCAGGAACATTATCAACTTGAAACACTATTCCCAACAACTTCACATTATTTTTATTTTGTTCTTCCGTAGTTTGGACTTTTGTTTTGTTTTGCAAGTAGTCTATTCGGAATATGTTCAAGATGTCCATCATATAAATTCGCACACTCGCGTACTCTGACGGTGAAGTACTGAATGACGCTTCTGCAAGTGTCTCTTTCAAGTTTTCTTATCTCACTCTTTATGTTTTCCTTCAAGTCGGGTATGCTGCGAGGTTTTGTGCTATACACTCTGTCTTTGAGATAACCCCACAGAAAAAAATCAGGTTGACTTAAATCCGGAGAATGAGGTGGCCAAGTTTGATCAGTTTTGAGGAACATGATCTTCTCATGGAAACGATTTTCAAGCCATTGGAGAGTCACTTTGGCTGTGTGTGGAGTCGCACCGTCCTGTTGAAACCATTGTTTTGCTCTGCTACCCCCCCGGCATCATGCAAACGCATTCAAGCGGTTTGTTTTTGCACAGTGCTGACATTTTGTATGCACGAATAAGTGATAAATGGCGTTGTATCAACATGACTTACAATATTCAAGAACAAATTCACATTCTTTGGTTTTATGCCGAAACGAAATCGGTCAAACTTACTCAAAAGAAGTTCAACGAACATTATCAACTCACTGGACATGCTCAAGCACCATCAAAATGCTGCATAAAAAACATTGTCAACAAATTCTTTAAGACAGGATCAGTACGTGATTCAATGCGCTATGGACGTAGGAAGACAAGGCGATACACGAAACATTGATAAAGTAAGACGTGCTGTATCAGCAAGCCCAAGAAGATCTGTGAATGTTCAGAAAAGGAATGACTGCTGTATGGTACTACGCGTTATGTGCCTATACATTCATCTAACATTATTTTTAAGTAGGAGGCACAAAAGGGGGCAAGTTTGGTACCAAAAAAATTGCCCAAGTGTCTTCTTTCCAAATATGTTTTCAAATTTTTGTATACCATTTCTTCTTAAAGATACAAAGGTTTAAAAAGGTATCGAGACTTTTGGGACACCCTGTACATGAAGTTGACCATTGATGTGGAAGTCAATTTGCAAATTGCATTTCGCAAATATACACTCTCAATAAACACTGACCCACTCATACAACGTCCAGTTTCAATGCAAATAGCAACGTGTTCCATTTATCAATAAGAACTGAAACAGGCTAACGTTTCAAGTACCTGGAACCACATTATGGAATCATAGAGTCTTCCCGATAACATTTAAATAAATGCTGTGCATGCAATACCCAATGCATTCAAGACTTCTCTCAAAGAGCACATAATTGTGTAAAAACGTGATTACTATAATATGGTTTCATATATTTTCTATATTAATTATTTAAAGGAGGATTTCGTGATCTACTCCATATGCCACTGTTGTAATTTCGTTCTGGTATACCAGAACGAAATTCAAATTTGACTATGTTTTTGCTAAACAAATTAATCTGCAAGAAATTGTTGGTACATAAACATTATGTAGCCAGAGGATTCCAGTGGTATAACAATCTCAACTTTTTTGAGAAAAGTGGGGGGGATGAGGCTGTGGATCACGAAATGCCCTTTTAAGTATGCAGTTTTAACTTTATATTTTGTAATACTTACAGTTATCTTAAGAAGTTTTAATGAAATTTGTATATCACACAAATGTTAATGATTTGTTATTTATGTATTATTTCTGATACAATATTATGTTTGAAATTCAATGTATTCTATTACTATACTAGACCTTTTATTTATAAGTGTGATTTTTTGTGCATATTTTATGTGTGTATTTTATTGCATTCATTGGCCATACATGCCATATGAGCCAGGGATTTGAAGGACACAGCCCCTAATAATTTGGGAGGGGGCTCGAATACCCGACCCCCCAATAATATTAGGTAAAATTTGAAAGATGAAAAGAAAATAATAGACAAGAAGACGGAGAAATCAGTGACAGCACGTCGGCAGCACGTAGAACAAATTGCAAGTATGAGTTAAACCAATAGGCCTACCTGTGAAACTCACATACAGCTCATACATAGGCCCCTATTAAATCCCTGTTTAAACAGGTGCAGGGGGAGTCACTTATATGTGCAGGGGGATTCACTTACATTAAGGTGAATGAAGTCATTGCTCTGGTAACTGTTGTTTATTGTTGTTGGCTAGTTTAAAATACAGTCATCAAGGTATGTACCTTTTTCTTTTTGCTCCGTGCTAGTTCAACATAAGGCCTAGACTAATTCCTTTGATCTTCATAGTTTGAATAGTACAACATGTATACTATAAGCAGGCTGGAATTGTGAAGCCTTTAGGACTTGCTTATAACTTACTTAAAAGCTTAAAGGCCAATATTGGAATGTCATCTTTCCCTGGGTAAGATATGACACCAGGCCAGCCCATGGCCAGAGGGTAACATGAGTAGGTTTGTTTCACCTTGAAGGCAAGGATAGTCTTGCAAATATGGGCCAACTTTCCCCCTATGCCATCTAATATGCCATGAATTAGTTGGACTACAACTGGTATCTACTGGTCAATTTATACTCTTATTTCCACATCTGTTATTTTTATATATGGGTCTTTAATAGACCCAGATTGGTGGGAACTTGATGTCTTTCTCATTTACGCTACTCAATGTAATATGCTGGACTTCATCATTTGTGATGCGATCAAGCAAAATCAGTCGGAACTCGGAAATATTTATTTTGAGATATAGCCAAACAGATGAACTATTTCCTTTTGTTTTGGAAATTCTTTAATTGCTCATATCTTTAGAACTGGTTGTTCAATTTCAATGGGGTTTTCTGCAAAATGCAGCTTTGTAAATGCTTTTTACTATCCTATAAGAAACTGAAAATTTAATATATCCGAGTTCCGACTGATTTGGCTTGATCGCATCACATTTATGGAGTACCGGGCACACCGTCGACGTCCTATACGATAAATATAAATTTAATACTCCGTTGGTGAGCGACGGGCGAGTGGTAGTGAGCGACAGGCAAGTGGTATTTCACTGAACGCAAGAAAAGGAGTTCTATCTGATTGGCTAGAAATCGATCGCTTAGGTCGCTCAGTAGTCAACTACAAACTCATGCATTCAATTCGATTGAAATCGATTATTCTATTATTGACGAAGATAAAGAGCGTGATAGTGTGTCAATAATGTACATTGTATTGCACCTGGTTTTACCAGCATTCCTTTATAAAATAATTTTCTCAAAGAGTTAAATATTATCAAAATTTTTACTCAGGATTTCAAATTTTTACCCGCAAATTGCAGTTAAACATATCCACAGCAAAATACCGGTCCTCACTAATTAGTACATTTAATTTCCAGTTAGTACATTTAAACGAAACCTGTGATTTACGTGACAACAAATTAAATTTTCTTACAATAGAAATATCATATGGGATACTGATATGGTAGGCCGCAACCGCCACAACGTGGAGCTGCTACGCGTAGCTGACTTTTTGTTCCGTGGAGCCAAATTGACCAATCATGTTAGAGTTTTTCATTACTCGGAGGTAAAACTGACCAATCAAGTACGACTTACTCATTACGTGAAGCGAATTTAGTCATTAAGAATTTGCCAGACGAGCTTCACGTAGTTGCAAGATATCCTCGGTCACGATCATCAAAAAGTAATTTATGAAAAGTACGAACCGACTTATTATTAAGATGGACATGCACTCACAAGAAACTCATACAGTATTGTACACAACTATATAGCTAGGCAGAGTGGTGGTAAACCATGCACACAATTCTGCGATCTGCAGTGTATCGCCGGGAGCTGATTTGTACATCTTGCGCGGCGTGGCCTGCGGAATTCGACCTTCAGCAAACCAGTTCGGATTTACTTTATATACTAGTAGTAGGCCATACATACTGTAGTTACGGTACTGCCCGTTTTCCTATACACAATACTCAGTGCGCTCACCATTGACGCGTGACCTAGTGTATGTTAGAAGTATTATGCCATTGCCTATATGACGTCACTGTGTAAAAAATAACCAGTCAATATTTAAAGTATTCTCTGAAATTCTAGAAAATATAGTTTTGTAACATTTCCTAAATTTTTAGCTAATTTAGGTGTTTGGTGTTTGGAAATATTGGTACTTTTGTGTTTTAGGAAGGATATGTAAACGACAGATAACACCAAAAAATATGAACTGCAAACCATTATGCTTCTCATTTTCAAGAACGCTGGTTAACAATAAGCAGACTATTGTCTCATTTCGTAAACAAAAGCCCAGACAGTATTGTTACCTTGCGTTCGCTTTATAATCATTCACCCAACTGAAACTATAATACCAGCTCATTGTTCATTGCACAGGTAAAACAGACACAAGTGCAGTGTGTATTTAACCAGAGAAGATCTGATGTAACATAGTTGAGCTGTTTTCATTGAGTGTTATCTTGGTTTAATAGCTTTTAATGGGGTTTAAGTCCTTCAAAGGTCGTGGTGAATTCTACTGTAGACATGACTGCATCATGATTATTTTAAAGTCAACAACATTCAACAATATGATCACCGTGATAGTATGACAGTATCAGTACCGTGGGTGTCAGTGATCCTGGCCTGACACAGTAGACAAACAAACAAACACGCCACACACATGGCACATGCATGCAAGGTAACATTGACTATACACTAATCAAACAATGGTATTGATCCTGTACAACTGTTGGTGGTTTATTTACATTCGATTCATTTAAAATCCACATAGTAAACATTAATTTTGGCAAGAGTTTTCTCTCTCTGGAACGATGATGCATCAACTGGCTCCGCGTAATGAAAAGATCTAACATGATTGGTCAATTTAGCTCCGCGAAGCGAAAAGTAAGCTACGCGTAGCAGCTCCACGTTGTGGCGGTTACGGCCAGCCATATACTGATCATGCGAAAATCGTAAAACATAGAATAGAAACAGTGTGGCCGGCTCTCAAAATCTCAAATTGTATGCATAGCCTGAGTCGCACGGCCTATCTCGAACAAAATCACCATGCGTAGTTGTTGAAAAACGTGAGGATTTATCGTACTACCACGGCAATTTTTAACACGAAGATATAGGGATGATGACGGTGTGCCGGGTACTATGTGTTAATGATGAAGGTGCCTAAATAATGTTAGACATATTGGACAAATATACACTGGAATTTTGTGTGTTAAACTAAACATACAAATCGGACATTTCAGGGTGTCCGTAAGGTTTCGCGCATGAGGATGACACCATTCTCCCGCACCACCAGGGGGGTGCTTAAAGGAGCCCTGTACGTACAAGTGTACGTGGGATGTAATTGTACGTGTACGTGGGATGCTTAATTGTATCCGTTCTTTGACCATATCTTGTTGTGAGATGAATGATATCTTGTTGTGAGATGAAAGATCTGATTCTGATTCTATACTAATAATATGAAACTACTTTGAATCGAAATTGAATTGAATTTAGGGGGATTGAAGTTTAAAAAAAAAACTTTCCTCACTAGTGAGACGAAAAACTTCGTCCCAAAGATGACTAAAAAATATCCCCATAAAGTGTGTATAAAAATATACTTAAACTTGGAAATAAAAAAAGATTTAGAAAATATATTTGCCTTACCAAAATACTCTGGCATAAAAATCAAATGGTGAGCTCAAAAATTCAAATTACTACATAAAACATGTATCAGTACTTATCATTAGCACAGACCATTATCATCATCATTTAGGAACGATATTTTTAGAGAAGATATTGTGCAATTAATGCTAATTGTGGCTTGGTAAAATGACAAATAATTGCGAAATTTTGACAACAATTCAAGCGTATAAATCATAAGAGTAAGAAATATTGACGAATTTAAAACGGTTTTGTTTACCATTTTACGGTTGGAAGATAATGATCCCGACGGCGAGCAAATATCATTAGCTTATTTTACTTCATTCTTTCCAGTCAAAATCGGCGACGATGTCTTCACGCAGTAAATTATCCGTTGTCTGCACGATGGCAATTGTATGTTGCGTTTTGTTGGTTCTTCATATGGGCATTTATCATACACAACCTGAAATAAATTCATATTCAGCAAGGGGGTAAGTAATAGATATGTGTATTAGCATTATTGTGTGTAATAAGGGACCGTTCACAAACACTTGTTAAGGGGGGCCTGATGCAAAAAATTGGTGGTCATTTTTTCAGCCCCCCTTAAGAGGGTCAACATTTTATGGGGCCCCCTTTTTGCATCAGGCCCCCCTAACAAGTGTTTGTAACCGGTCCCTAAGGCCATAGTAGCAAAAAATATAAGCGTGTTAAAATGAGGTTTTGTTTTCTATTTCAACAATATATAAGCGGAAATATGTATACAGACGGCAAAAGATTGAAGTTACCAGTTATATTCATATCCAAGGAGCTTAGATAGGAAGGAGAAGCAATATATTACGTAACACATAGTTCATTTGATGCCGATTTGATTTGCCGACAGGCTATTCATAAAAGTGGTAGGCCCTACCATTGTTTCGAACAAAGAGAAGTTCCGTCATTAAATTAAAATTAAGTGAATGTCAATAAGTGATGAATAGAAAGTTATGTGTAAGCGCACCACTTGAGAAAGTGGTACCATTGTTTTCACACAACCATTTTTTGACAACCCACGAGTGTGCTGACTTGTCCCAATTTGGGTGTAAGCACACAAACATTATAGGCGGCGCCCAAAGTGGTTTGAGTGGCTGATAATTTGAATAACACTATTATGAATCGAAACTTAGCCTACATGAGATTCATCAATCAGTTATTCTGGTGAAAGATAGATTTCACACCATAATAGATGACCGATGGATCTCAAAGTTTCACGGGAAAACTTGCTGAATACATGAAGAGAAGTAGACGGATAACAAAATATTACTTCACAATAATCTTTAATTCCACATCATCAAATATCAACAAAATATTAGAACATTGATTATGGATTGAGTACGCTAGTGCGATGTTGTCCCTTCGATAGCTGGTCGCCAAATACGAGGATTCGTATTCAGCCAGAATCGACGAGAGAAAGACCGCGGAGCGATATATTTAGATAATTGATAAATAGAAAGAGAATAGCGCCACAACAAAATAAATGAACTTTTGTTTCCAAAATGTTAATACCAAATGACCCTTTTCAAATATTTTACACCCAATGACCCCCTTTTTATTTTGTTATACCCAATGACCCCGCCCCTTTTAAAAAACAAAGACAAAACACTATTTTATACCCGCCAATAGACCCCTACTTCCCGAAACCGGTAGGCACATATACCCGCCCACCTCTATTTTCATATCTTAATTTACTACAGCTGTACATGTATTTTTTCTATTCATTTTAGGAATCATTTACAACAAGGGATTAGAAATGTGGTTCTGAATTTAATGAACTATAGACACTATCATGCCGCAACTGACGGGTAAGTGTACAACCTTCAATCAATGTTGCTCGGTGCAGCAGAGATCATTATCATTATCATTATCATTATTATCATTATTATTATCATTATCATTATCATTATCATTATTATTATTATTATTAATATTATTATTATTATTATTATTATTATAGGTTTTCTCAGTTAATTTAACACATTTTTCGTTATATTTAATATCCCGTTAAGTTTGAATTCGTCCTTAAAATTTTGAAGTGTCTATTTGTAAACTTAAATTTCGTCTTTGGTCAAATAAATTCATATTTTGATCAAAAAGATTCATACAATGTTCATTTGATTTCGTCTTAGAGCGCATTGAAATCGTCTCACCTGCTGCATGGACAGTACTTGCACAAAATATAATTCGTCTTTGTTCATTAATTTTCATGCTTTGATCAAAGCAATTCGTCCTCCATAATGCATTGTAGGCCTTCATTAATTACATCTTAGATTTCAACCACTGGTATTGAGTTCTCACTAGTGTTATTGCGATTCAGAAAATGAATTTCAATTCAATTCAGATTCACCTTCTTATCATATAAAATCATTCTGATGCCATTACAATTCAGTTCTTCTCTACTTTCAATCATTTTGATTCAATTCCAATTCAATGCATTGAAATTAACTGCTAACCAATATCAATTCACAGCATTTGAATTCAATTCCAATTCACAGCATTTGAATTCAATTCCAAATCATAGCATTTGAATTAAATTCAAATTCAAATTCAATTCTTACTACCAACACTGATATATTTTAGCGGGCATTTGGCTAAAAGCAGTTCAGGGAGAAAATTCATTGTAACTGATAAGCTGACAATACAGGTGAAATGGTAGAATCAAATACATGTTGTGTGCATTTTCCATTCAATGCATTGAATTGAAATGAAAGAATTGAATTGAAATTAATTGAAATTAATTGAAATGAAAAAAATAACCATTTCGATTCACTTCACTGAATTGAAATGAAAAATGGCCTAATCATTCAATTCAATTCCTATTCCAATGCATTGAAATAACACTAGTTCTCACCTTGCTGATATAAATCCGAACAGACGTGTCTAAGTTTATTCTGACCAAATAACAGTTATCACAATAATATGGGAGCGAGACAAAGAGGGCCATACAACCACGTTTGAAATATATAATCATATAACAATTAGAAAGAAACAAAAAACAAACAAAAAAAAACAAAGAAAGAAAACAAAATAAAAAAATATGAAATATATAAAAAAGGAAAGATAAACAGAAAGAATGAAAGAGAGAAAGACAGAAAGAAAAAGAAAATATGCAGGCCTACTTCTACATGCTTTACGTTAACGACGAAATTAAATGACCCGAATATGAAAAGATTTGATCAAAGACGAAATATATTTACAAATTAAGTTAATAACCCCTACATTGGACGAAATTTAAATACATTTGGACGGAATTAAATGAACATTGTATGAATATGTTTGATCAAAATATGAATATATTTGACCAAAGACGAAATTTAAGTTTACAAATAGATATTTCAAAATTTTATGGACGAATTCAAACTTAACGGGATATTAAATATAACTAAAAAATGTGTTAAATCAACTGAGAAAACCTATATTATTATTATTATTATTATTATTATTATTATTATTTTATTATGATTATTTTATGATTATTACAATAATTATTAGTCCCTATTATTATTATTTTTTATTATTATTATTATTATTATTATTATTATTATTATTATTATTATTATTATTATTATTATTATTATTATTATTATTATTATTATTATTATTATTATTATTATTATTATTATTATCACCATCTTTATCTATAGGTACATTATGAAAAGTTTAATGGAGTATTCGTTGCCACTAACTAGAACGGAGTTTTTTGACGTGTTATTGAATGATACCAGTACTGCTTCCCAAGTGACGAATCGGACTCTACTACTTAAATACAGGTATGTTATCATTAAAAGCATGCACACACACACCTCACAATCAAACACCAACACACTCGCTCTACACACACCCCCACCCAATCCGTCTTTTTACTCACGTGCACACCGCTAATTCCTTACCACCACACCACTAACCACACACGTACAATCCAGATTCAGATTTTCAGATTGAGATTGTTTTATTTTCACATAAATCAGCAACATTTATGAAATAAATATAACATGGTTGCACATATCCCAGCCACATAAATATTTTATGAACATTATTTTATGAACATTGTTTCACAATAATTGTTCAAAACTAAAAACTGGGTTATGTAAAGGTTAAAACAGTTTTAAACATTTTGTATCATAAAACACCAGCGAAACGATATATTGTTGACAAAATATTTTGCAAAACTTTTTGGAAGAATCTTTTTGTGTTCACGTGCAAACGTTTTGTTGTTACATTTTGAAATGTACTCGAAACGTTGATAAAACAATTTCATATAACAAAAATGAAACCGTCAAACACATGAGTAACATTTGGTTTTGTTATATGAAATTGTTTTATCTATTTATCTACAAACCTGATGAATCCGTTCAGGTACTCGAAACGCTTTCTGACAACCCATTTAAAACGGTTACGATAAAAAACAATGTACGAGGGTCATTCAAAAAGTTCTACCTCCATCATGTCCATCGTCACATCTCTTTATCTTAAGTGCCAAGAAGTCGAAATTAACCATGATTTATACTCTTAAATCTTGGCTACAAAAAAAAGTTATTTGATTAAAATGTAATGTTTAGTTGTTAAGATGTGTTGGCTAAAGCGAATGCATTTTTGGTACGTCGGAAACGGTCTGATGATAAAAGCGCACCAAATCTGTATTCGCTTGAACCAACATATCTAAACAACCAAAAATCACATTTTCAACAAATAACTTTTATGTTATTGCCAGGATTTAAAAGTAAAATCATGGATAATTTCAATATCCTGACACGCAAGATAACAGAGATGTGATAAACTTTTTGAATGACCCTCGTATTTGTTGGAATAATATTAAAGCACACGATCTATCAAATCTGGCAGACAGTAAGTCAGACTATGATCTGACCACGGCGAAGTATCATGTGTTTGCATACCGTAATTAAGTATTAGGATGTCCGTAAAAAGAGCTCAATTTATTTGTTTGCACAAGTTAAAGCACGTCCACTAACACAATTATTCACGGTGTTTTTCGCCTGAGCTATTTTTCTTCTATGAATTTAGATCAATCATTATGAGTACGCATGATTATGTGTATTACCATGGAATAAAGAGATGAGAAGGAACCACAACGACTTCGATCGGCCAAGTTTTAATCCGCTTATCTATTGACGCATGAAAAGAAAAGCTATCAATGGTACATCCTTTCATGTATTATCCATTTACCGCGATCGATGCTTGGCGAAATCATTACTTGAAAAAAACTAGAACAAACCCATCCACGAACAAACAAACGCTACCCGGAAGTAAGATTCTGGAATTTCACTGGTGCTAAACCCATCCACGAACAAACAAACGCTACTCGGAAGTAAGATTCTGGAATTTCACTGATGCTAAACCCATCCACGAACAAACAAACGCTACTCGAAAGTAAGATTCTGGAATTTCACTGATGCTCTGAATATGTATAGTAGCTTTGTTTTGGGATCTACAGTCAAACTGTTTTCTTGATCGTATTGTGTAGAAAATGTCCTTTAAAACATCGAAAAGGTCGTCAAAATCGGCCGTTTTTTTGCTGAGTTTCAGCTTTAGCAAATAAGGTAAGATTTTGGTGACTTTTTCGATGAAAAATAGATGTAAAATGTTCTTAAATAATGCACAATGTTCCGGTTGAGTCCGGTACATAAAACCTGTTTAATCTAATAGTTTTTATGTGTATAATCGTAACTAGCTAACTCGTTTCAGTGCCAAAGACTGCCAACTCTGAGAAAAAAAGTCATCAAAGTTCGGGAAAATTGGGCAACATAGAAGAAAAAGATGTAGGCCATCAATGACCGATGATCACGTCACCTGAGAAAATCCTATAGGGTGCTTGCACGGAAGGTCATTAGTTCAAATCATCCTTCAAACACGCTCCAGAAGACATGCAAATACATGGAGTACAATACCAATCGCCTATTTAACGCGGGGTATTGATCAAAAGTCGTGTTCACACAGTCGGACTTAAATCACTTATTACCGGTCTTAAATTACGTCGGTAATAGTATCGGATATAAGTGGCAGTGTGAATTAGCGTCGGATATAACTATATCCGACGTAATGTGCTTTAAATCCGACAATTTGTTCACACAGTCGGACTTAAATTACGTCGGTAATAGTATCGGATATAAGTGGCAGTGTGAATGAGCGTCGGATATAAAAAAAATTACTATATCCGACGTAATGTGCTTTAAATCCGAAAATTTAAGGCTGAAGATGACCAGGGTTAAGAGCTATTAAGACCGATCGAAACGTTACGTCCGGTAATAGTAATTACGTGTGGACATGCAGCACTATTGGGCTGTCGGATATAACTGTGAGTATATCACTTGCGCAAAATTTTAAGCAGAGTAGAGCCCCGGGGGGCTCGTGGGGGGATAACCCCCCCCCAATATTTTGCCAGGGGGATGGTCCATACAATCACCCCCCAATGTTGACGCCTGATAATGGGTTTCTGACCAAATTAACCTCATATTTGCCCATTTTTTGCCCTCAAAGTGCAAATTTTCGCGCGCTTCAATTTATTCTACTTTTACACCATTATTTCATCAGTTTAGCTTCAAAATAGCAAAATTTTTCTTGCGCTTCGCGCACAATTTAACCAAAAACTTATTCTGTCGCCAAAAAGGTGCTGGATTGACTATACTTGAAAATTTTTTTCCAACTCCACCCCCCCCCATGTCAAAAAGAAATCTACGCCACTGAGCAGAGTAATTTACTGCGTGATGTCATCATGGCTGCAGCTGCAAATATTAATATAAATAAAACGCAATAGAGGGGTCAATTGGAATGACAAGGGAACATTGGCTATCCTCAAAATTTGGAGAGACACGGAAAGTATTTCTGGGATAAAAAAAAGCTTTGGGAGGAGATAGCCACGCTATTACATGACAAGGGGGGATTCCCCATACGGTCGGGGAGCAGATACATGCTAAGATAAAGGCACTGAAAACTCTCCATCGCACCCTCCATGATCGGGTGAAAAGTTCAGGCGCAGAAGCAATTGACCATCCTTATTGGGATGACCTACACGAGTTTCTAGGGGGGGGGGGGTAGCAAATGTAAACCCTCCAGAGGGCTCGGGGGGGGCAGTATTTCCCTGGAAGTAGACGGAGATGACATTTATTAAGCCATAAGCATGATAACAGAAAGGCATGTAATTGGATTTTATATGATGATTAGGGGGGTCACAAATATACGGAAAGAAAAATAGGGGGTGTCATAAAATATTTTTGATGACCAAAATGTAGGGAGTCACAACACAACATGACCACAGATAGTGTGTTTATTTTATTCCAAAAGACTGATGCCTGTTTGGGGGTGCAAACGGTGGGGGGGTCATAAATTCTTTGCTGACGAAATAGGGGAGGTCGCAATTTTATTGAAGCCGACGTTTTGTAAATTTGGGACCCCCCTGCCCAAGAAAAAAATAGCATGATGATGGGAGTCATTGTTATTTTTTTTTATTTTTGTCATTTTTTCAAAGATGTCCACCATGTAGGGCCTACATGTATAAAATGCGATATAGAGCTAAGTCTACTGTAAAATGGGACTACTTTGTCAAACTAAAATAATAATAATAATAATAATAATAATAATAATAATAATAATAATAATAATAATAATAATAATAATAATAATAATAATAATAATAATAATAATAATAATAATAATAATAATAATAATAATAATAATAATAATAGAACCTACATAAATACAAAATTGGTCTGAATTTTGGAACTTTTGAATTTGCATTTTTCTTACATGACATACCTACCGCATTGTCTGTAATTTTTTCTAAAGAGGGCCGTTTATTGAAAGTGAATTTTCAGTGAAAAAATTTAAAATCGGGTTAAATTTTCTGATGATGCTCATGTAGAAAGGGGGGATTTATGACCGGTAATAGGCTTATCGGACATAACACGTCGGACATACGCTGGCGAAGTTACGCAATTTATCGGATTAATTACCATAAAAATAGGTGAAAACAATTTTGAACATATAGATTGAATACAATACTGGTCTTTTCAAAGATACTTATCTTACAGGTGCAAGTAATCAGACTGATTCACCTATTGCTATGGTAGTTAATCCGATTATTACGTAACTTCGATAGCGTATAGCGCTATTGCCGACAAATGTGGACGCGCTAAGGGATTAGCGGAAATATTTAATTCGATCGGACATAAGCCTAGATAAAATATTACCGGTAAAATGTGTGAACACAGCTAAAGTAAATCCTCATGAATATTAACAATGTTAATTAAATGTCGGTAAATGGAGTGGACAAAGTGAATGCGTTCGTTGTGGTTCCTTCTTATCTCTTTCTTCCATGGTATTTGTTACGAGTCGTACTTGACTCAAGGCCAAAATCACCTTTTACCCAAATTCACACGAATGCACAACACAAATACACTGTTTGATTAAGCTAATAAAATCTAAGTCTTTAATTGAAAGCCAGTTATTATTGATACAATATATGACAACAAATGCACATACACAATAATTAAATATAAGCACTCTTTAAATATTTAGTACTTAGCTAGCATTCTTCTTCTTGGTGATCATAAAGTTCTTGCAATGTTCTGGACGATTGATGTAATATATCCTTATTCACTTGTCCTGCGAAAATCAGCGAAGTCCTTTGTACACTTGCATTGATAAATCCTTGCGTATAAAATCCTCATACGAAAATGGTGTTACTTTCTCCCAAGTACTAAACTCCTTGCGTCGTTCTCCAAACACATTCGTAACTCCTTGCGCAGTTCTCCAAATCACTTTACTCCTTGCGCCGTTCTCCAATATTAAACTCCTTGCGCTGCTTTCTCCAAACTTGGTGCTATTTCCACCTTTCACACCAGGGGCGTAGCCAGCTTTCTTGGTCAGGGGGGCAAAATAAAATTTTGGGGGCACAGACGAAAAAAATTGCAGTTGCATCATACAATACATAGAGACTGTATGTCTTCGAGTTTCCCGAAAAGGGCCTTATTGGGATGATGTGCGCGCGTAGCGCGAAAAAAATTGTATTTTACACTATTTTGGCCCTGAATTTTGCTAGAAAAGGGGCTCCTTGCCCTTTTTCTTTTCCTTTGCCCTCCTGATTTTCTCTTTCATTTTTTGTCAGAGGGGCACTTTTTCTTTCATTTTTTTGTCAGAGGGGCACTCTGCCCCCCTGCCCCCCCGCTGGCTACGCTACTGTTTCACACAATATCTTCAGGAAGCAGGACTGCGATGCAGTTGTCCCCACTTATTTTGACAGTTGCGTTGAATCAAAACACCAGACTTCAGCAAGTCGACAGAAGAATATATTTCCTTTCTTGGAAGAAGTACGTTCTTTTACGTATTCTAGATCTTCTCCGACAACACTGGCAAATAGTAGTACTTTGACTACACAAAATATTTCTGGTTTGTTTGCAATTTCCTTTCTTTGAAGGAATTGGACTGTAAGCATATTAGCTAGCTAGCCCAGATCAACACTATCAACTGTGACAATAATAAAGGCTATTGCAGTCTGTCAGATCTGTATCCAAATGATAATAATTGTAACAAAATTTCATAAAGTCGCCTCTACAATCCGCAGTAGACCCTGATGTCTTACTTTGGTCCATTTTCGTAGCTTTGAAATAACCATAATTTCAGCATGTCGGTGAAGACGAAATAATAGCCCTGTGGGCACACAACGTTATCCGTACTTGACGAGATCCATCTCCATATCTACATCGCTCAGAGGCTGTTTTAAATAGCACTGTAGGAAACTCATGATCTCCATGGCCACATTCAGTAATACTTCTTGAGTATCCTGATTTTAACTGGTTAACATTAAATACCCTCTTTTTGAGAGCTGTTGCTACATCCATTCACATTACAATCATATCGATACAGGTCTGCCTAGAATTATTATTAACATTGTGTTTTATCCCCCATCTGGGATTTTCCCAATGTTCTAATCATAGACATTAACATTTCACCTTACATCACTTCCTGTGGGTTTTTCCCATGATGTCATCATCTTTCTTTACAGTCTCAGGGATTTCCCCTTGACATAAATAGTCTTGATAAATGATGCTGTTATTGCATTCATCTGGGTTTTCCCCTAGATGTAATAATAAACAAACTGTTGCATTATTATAAAGGTAACTTCCCCTATCATCACATCACATATTATACTGCTCGATAGGCCACTGTTGTAATTTCGATACCAGAACGAAATTCAAATTTGGCGATATTTTTGCAAAACGAATTAATCTCAAGAAATATTTGGTACGTAGACATTATGTAGCCAGAGGTACCAGTGGTATAAAATCTCAACTTTTTTGTGAAAAGTGGGGAGTGGGGGGGGGATGAGGCTGTGGATCACATAATGCCCTTTTAATGAATATTTACATAATTTATTCATTCTATATATTATATACTATCCTAATTATTTTTTACTGTTCTATCTACCGATTTCCATCCATTGAAACTTGGATTTATATCTACTTTCAACGATTTGCTCATCCGACTGATCGTAAAAATCATCAAAATTCATATTTTGGTACATTTGTCATTGTCATAGATGTGCTAACATAGCCTATGAGTGGTTCAGCCGAAAGCCGTGTATTTAAGACAAAATAAGACATTTTACACGAATCTGTAATTTAGATACTGACAGTATCTAAATTAGCTACATGTATTTGAATGGGGCTTCAACTTCGTCACTACTGCTGTTTTCTTTGTTTTTTGCAATATTTGTCATTTCAAAAATATCAAATGATAATTTGAATGACTTATCCTTCACTTTTAAGCAATTTATAAACAATTTTAATTTTTTCATACTTGCGCTGGGATCACTGAATGGGTCTTTAACAATATTTTCATTTAATTTTTCTTATATATTGTTTTATGATTGTCAAAGACTACATGGTAATAATTTTATGGCATAATTGAATAAGTTGATAATATTTTCTGGTGGTTCAGTGAAAATGACCAACATCCACATAAACTTCACAAACTTCAAAACCCGGTTGCACCCTCTAAAAGGTATCTATATTTCATGACATTTTACATGATGTATTTGTACACCAAATTGAACAATATTAGAGGTTGGCTGATTAAAAACCAAAACATTCGTATTTCTGAATCACTATAATATACCTGTATTTGTTTCCACAATGTTTCGCAATTATCGTTCCTGAAATGTGCACTGTGAATATCGTCCTCCTTACCTGAAAAAATGCTTCTTTCACAAATTGATTTCCAATCTTTGGAATCATTTCCGCATATGTCTGATATTAAATAATTACCCATTTGTTTACCTCAATATTTCTTATTTGTTCTTGATAGAAAGGACATGTGCACCTGCCTCAACTGTGCTATAATTATTTCACCCATTTCTTTCTTTCTCTCTCTAGAATAATTTCCTTTAAACATTAATTGCCTCGAATGACTATACTTATGTGCACAATGTTTTTGACCTATACCAGCTCGCTTCAACTATATATATAAATACGTATTTATAAATACGCACGTGACCAACTCCGCGCTGCCATAACAGCTTGTAGTCAGGAAGTCTGGAATAGAGACCTTTAGCACGGTGGTGCTCTTCCTGTACATTTGAATGCAAAGGCGGTAAAGCGATATACCAGATTGTGCCGCAAAACTGTCTATTTTTTCAACCTTTGGATAATATTGTAAACGTTTCCGTCGATAAATATTATTTTCCGTTTGCATATACTTTCCAAATGTTGTTATTCATAACATATACAAACTTTCCCAATTTGTAATAATTTTGCTATTTAAGTTATTCAATCACGCGAGGAGTTGGTCCCACTTGGTGGTCTTGGCTTGGCATGGTATATTGGTATTTATGAATACGTATTAGTCGAAACTAGCTGTATATCTCATATATACCTGTTATTTGGTTAATTTTGTCAAATATTTTTCTCTTCATTTTGTTTCTTCTCGTTTTTTTCCCTCACACATAACATCCTAAATTTTGATAATCATTTTCCTATGAGCGGTTCTCCCCGCTCCCCAAATTTCTGCATCCCTGTTCTTTGTTTACAAATCTCCATTGGTTCACATTTATTAATTGACGTTTATCAAAAAAGCTAACATCAAAGACAAATTCTGATCCTTTCCTTGTAGGGAGGAATTTAACGAAGGAAGTACTGCCGTTGGTTTGCCACAAAATATGTTCTGCACAAAGGAGAATACAAATGTAGATGAGACGCTCGGCTTCTTATTTTCTCTGGGAAAAGCAAAAATTACTCAACATCTCTGGAACCTATTCCCGGAGGTAAAAACATTATTATTATTCAAATTTTCAACACAGTATTTCAACCGGAAAATTATTATTGTGCCGGAGTTACTATTAATATTGTGTTTATGTTTCAATGTATTGTATACTGACATATTTTGTCTTAAACTCTTTTCTAGACTTCAATCTTTAAAGATAAACGTCGTTATAAGAAGTGCAACATTATTGGCAATAGCGGGATTCTATTCAGTTCGAAATGTGGGAAACAAATAGACGATGCTGACTTCATATTAAGGTAATTATTTCACTTTGTTTTTTTTTACAGTTTTTGCAAGCAACACCAACTTTATTACGGCAAGAGTCGCGCCAATCATCTGGTATAATTGAAATACTTTTAGCGATTGTTCACCCATCGCATTTAGTTCTATTCAAACACATCTTTAAAGGGCATATCTATTGCAAAAACAAGTTTAACTCCATTCGAAGAGAATAATTATTACATTACATGTTGACACTCGTTGCAATTTTTTTTTATGCGTATTTCTCCTGAAAAAGAGAAATTGTGTTGGTAAAATGTTGGCTCGTACGGCCCTCCCCCGTTCGAAGCGAAGTGTAAATGTAGCGGACTGATGACGTGCAGTACATACAGATTAGCTCTTTTGATGTTCATTGGTGTGTATAATGCGCGACCACGGGAAATTGGGAAGGGACAACAAAAGGTTAGTTCCCGTGCCATAGAAATTGTTTTTTTGCATAATGAATACAATATTGATACGTCATGCTGAAATCTTAGCTCGTACTGTGAAATTGATCTAAATTATTTTGTTTATTTTTTAGTCCAAGTATTTCTCATCATGTTTATACATATGAATTGTAATATCACAATTTACTATATAATAAAGAAGCGGCCTGATTTTATCCGTATGTGTAAAAACCATTCAATTTAAAATACTTGATTGAGAGTTTTTTTCTGCATTGAGAGTGTTGACAGTCCATTCTCTCATAGCTGGCAATAGTCATATCATGACATCACTGTAGTTTCTAGGTCAAATCTGTCTCGTTCGAAGGAACTCACCGCTTACAGTTTGTTTTTGCAGAATATCAATTTTAACTTATTTTCTAAAAAAAGGAGTCATTTTCATTGTCCTCATAATATTAGCTTGCCAGTGATATGATGTTGTCCGAACAATATATATGCCCTTTAATGAATTGTCCACGGAAGACTTTTAATTTCATTTCTACGTTTGATTTACTTTATGATAGGCAATTTAGTGTTCGTCCGACTAGATCTTCGTTTATAGCCATTCTTGAAGCATGTAACAGCATTATATCCTGTATTAATAATAAATATATGCATCTTCCTGGACTTCTCAAAGGCATTCGAGTGGTTTATGGATTCCTCAGGCACACCAAATCATGTAGTGTACCTCAGGGATCGATTTTAGGACCTCTACTTCTTATTTTTGTATACTTGTTCCGATAATTTGCTGGCATCTTATTGCTTTAGTTAACACTATTTACTGTTGTGTAACTTTACTTTTTGAAGATGTAATCTACCAACCTTGAAAGGATTCGAAGATGATGTTGGTATACATACTGATCTCGTGACAGCAAATCCGTCAATTTTCAGAGAAAGGTAGAATAGAAAAAATTAGTCTACACAAAATCATAGGATACTACTCAGTGGCAGTATAACAACAAATGAAGAGCTTGTTTCCAAAAGGCGCTAAATCCATATTAGTGAAATAGGAGAAAATCAACGTTTTTTTATATTAAAAGCCTTATTGGTATTTATTCATTTACTTTTTGGTTTTAAATATCTCATGTCAGTAACTACAAAAACACCTATTTTTGAGATCCTGATTATAATTTTTGATTGTAAGTATTCTTTTATTAAACAGCTTGAAGTGGATTTAGCGCCTTTTGGAAACAAAATATCCAATAACCGTGGATTTAACGCATTTTGGAAACAAAATATTCAATGATATTCAAAATAATTTGCAGTATTAAACAAAATACACACAAATATTTTTTTATAAAGCAAACTGCACTTTATTTCAGCAATGTAATGATATTTATTCACTGAAAGCTTGAAAATGTGAAAAAAATTTACAACGAAAATTCTGTCAAATCATTCCATTTTGCACGTAAAGTGTCGTCTGTGCTTGCTGGGGATGTACTAGTGTGTGTACAAGTTGAAATTCTAAACTTTTGTGATTTAAATTTTAGTCTTTAATTCCCTACTGAGCACGGTGATTGGTCTTATGGATTTAGCACCTTTTTGAAACAAACTGAAATGGAGTTAGCTCCTTTTGGAAAAAAAAAGTCAAATTTCTGGCCCACCCTGTACATGGGATTGAGCTCCTTTTGGAAAAAATAGTTTGATTCCGTGAAACTAATGATGTAAAACTATACATTGGTACCAATAACTGAGCTCTTCAAATATAGACAAATAAGTAAAATCGTTGACCTTGACTATACATGACCGATGAAATGATCCCAATCTGAAACTGTAAATATGAAATCACATTTGTATCAGAATTTCAAAAACGGTCAAATTCAGCCGGTATCCACACGATAGGGGAAAGTAAAATAAAATTTCTCATAGTTTTAATTATTCTCGAATTAAAAAAAAAAGTGACATGGTATCGTTCTGTTACCAATGTGCCCCACCTGAAGTGTATATAGTAGTAAACAAAATATAACATACAAAACATACTTCATATTTTGGTGTCCACCCCATAACTAAATCGGCGAGTCTAAGAGTTAGCGCACGGCCAGACGCAGGCGCACTACGGCGCAGCACTATGCCCGGGCACTATGATGGTAAAAACTATCACACGGAGAGGCTGATGGTAAAAATGGCAATCAACCAATGAACTGCCTAGAATTTATGTATGAGTGATATAATACTACATCTCACTATTACCAGAACGTTTCGAAGCCATTGACTATTTCATAACATTGTTTTTCACACAGATTTGATAGTATGGCAACAGAAGCTAGCAAGCGTGAATTTCGTCAAAGTTTATCCAATTATGATGGTGTTATTTGGGTTCCAGCACTTTCCGTGTCGGACACATGGAGTCTCGCAGTTGAAGCTGTAAATATATCTGCATCTCAGGATATAAAAATAGTTTTCGGACACCCGGAGAATTATTTAGCTGTGTGGCATTTATGGAAGGCATTGGGACATAAGGATCAGATAACGACAGGTAAGATTTAAACTTTTAAATGGGGAAAGGGAAAATTAAATTTAAAGTGGTAAAGTAGGGAGGGGATAAAATACTGAGACTAGTTGAGAGGAGTATTTTATTTATAACGATATTGCAAATTTGAGGCTATACAAATGGTGAAAAGGAATTGGCCACATTTAAAGGCCCATTCACTGATTTGCTCATCCGGAAGATCGTAAAATTATCAAAAAATAGATTTTGGTACCTTTGTCTTTGGCATAGATGTACTAACATACTAGTAGCCTGCGAGTGGTTCAGCCTGCGAGTGGTTCAGCTACATGTATTTGAATTAGGGATTCAATCATGTTTCACCGTTGTTCATCACCGTTTAACAACGATGCGGCCGCGTCGTCTGCGTGGTTTACTTCGCGAGGGCAGCTTTAGCTGCCCGAGCGAAGTACCCACACAGACGCGCCGGACGCGAGTTGTTAAACGGTGATGAACGACGGTGAAACATGATTGAATCCCTGTCAACCACGAAAAGAAGCTAAATATCGTATGATTCACGATTATTTTACGAGGAATGTCAGTTAATCATTGCCACTCAGCCTTACAAAAACCTTCAATGATTTCTCTTTTGATATCAGCAATGAAACTACAGAATAAAACGGTAATGTTTAGCCGCTACCTGAAAAATACTGAATTCAACTTGTAAGCTGGCATACGCATAAAGGTTCCAGGCATGACGAATTTTACGCGATCTCGCGTAACGCGTAGTCTCGCTCGCGTTCGCGTATACGCTACAGTAAAAGTGTGGGTTCATCACGGTTTAACAACGGTTGGCTCCTGTACAAAGGTATAGGAAGAGTTGTTGAATGGGGCTTCAACTTCGTCAGTACTGCTGTTTTCTTAGGTTTTTGCCAAATTTTTCATTTCAAAAATACCAAATGACAATTTGAATGACTTATCCTTCACTTTTAAGCAATTAATAAACAATTTTAATTTTTGTACACTTGCGCTGGGATCACTGACGGGGCTTGAGTGCTCATAATCCGGATACTAACAGCTGAAGTCTTAGTGGAGCGAGGTTTTCTATTGAAAGAGTGTATCTGAAAGAGTGTATTTCTTCGCGCACACTTTTTTTTGTTGCAAAATCGTTACTTTAATGTGTCTTAATGAATTCATACATCCTTTGAGAAAGATTCAACCTGGATCTTCCACAGAATTAGGGCGAGTTTCAAATGGAGCTGCCTAATGTGTTCATTGCATTTGACATTCATATTCCCCCTGTGGAAGGCATTTCCAAAATATTTCACAGGGCATTGTGGTGAAGTGGATAGAGCACCGGACTCGTGATCACAAGGTTGTGAGTTCGAACCCCCACCTCTGTCGCTGCATTCACTTCAATCAATTGATAGGTACAAGAGTAAAAATCATTTTGACGTGTACATGGTCAGCCAGCATGACTGATTAACCTAGACGTAAAACGTTTCTCATCAAAAATGTAACTGGTCTAACCAGCGTAGTGAAGATGCAGCTTTGTCTGTTATACTGAGTTTCCCAAGGGAAGTTACGTAAACAGAAACAGAAACAGAGGAGTGTGGATTTTGAATGGAATAGCCCAATAGCCCAATGTTATGTTGAGCCACATGAGAAACGTTGCAACTGGTACTCAAAGTGTTTGGATCAGATGTTTTAACTCATTTTGATCTTAGAAGCTCATAGAATTCCTGGTAGTGTGTGTGTTGAATGTAATTAATGACTCACTGGTCCTATGGAGACCGGTGAACCTTAGCCCAGGGCCATAGCAAGCGGGGCGGCCGGGGATGCCATGGCCGCCCCACTTTTTGAGAAATTTGTTACGTTTTTCTTTATATCTTTATTTCAATTTGGGCATATATTTGTATTAGGCCGCCCACAATTGTCACGGCCGCCCCACATTTTTCAACCTTGCTACGGCCCTGCCTTAGCCGATGGGACTCTTCAACTGATGATGGTACCATTAGGCCACGAATTCTCAGTTAAAAAACCCCATAACTATAGAAATTAGTTTTAGAGTCACAAGGATAACCCTAATGACTTAACAACTGATGCTCGGTTGTGCCAAGTTAAAATAATGGTGATAATTTTTAACTGACAGCAAAAGTTACCACAAAAGCATGAAAAATTAATTTGTTCTTTTCTTTTCTTTTCAGGATTCTATATGACAACATCTTTGTTGAATATTTGTGAAGAGACCCATCTATATGGATTTTGGCCATTTGCTGAGACTGCAGACGGTACTCATGTACCCTATCATTACTATGATTCGGATTCACCAGTTTTACAATTTCATGATACAGATAACGAATTTGAAATATTAATGCGACTTCATCAGTTAAACTTGCTCAAACTTCATGTTGGTCCCTGCTCTTGATGTCAAACAATTTACACCCTTTCTCATTTTTTATACAACATGTACTAATGGCATAATTTCGTCGAACAATGACAGTTGCAATGAATTTGCCTACGACTGTTCCAGGTTTACACGCCGAGTGAAACTCGCATCCTGGACACGCGGCAATGATTCTCAATTGTTAATGCGGAGTTTCTTAATATGAAATGAAGTGAATCACGATAATTACCAGATATACGGTTACGATTATTGAGTGGGTTTCTTCAACCCTAAAAACATGGAGTGCTGGTCACGTTTATACATTTGGGTTTGACCACGTCAGTATACAGCCTGTCTCAAAATAAATTGTGCAAGTGAAAAGCGCCCTCTTTGGCAATTAGAAAATACCGTTGTGACATGATGCTTACATCAACGTCACTGGCGTAGTCTTATCTCTCAAATACCGTTTGTTCTGTTAAATTTGCTTGTCTCTAGATATGTTTAGTTTACAACGAAAGGGTAAAATCACAATTGTGCCACTTTTACTAGGAAGAGGGCTATACATGTAAATCAATGATAGCATCAAGTTTAACAAGCTGATGTTGATTAGACGCATCAACGTCAGCGCGCGTGCATTATTTTGTCTAATTTCTCTCCCAACAAGTAATACGCGTTCATTAACCTATAAGTGTGTAGACTATGCCATAGTCGAATTTTATTTAAAATATGTTATTATTAGTCATGATGAACCCATTTCGTTGAACTCAAAATTATACTGATGTTTATTAAAATTAAAGTATTCAATAGTAAAATGGTCATAAAGAATTAAGAATATCAGATGATTAGTAACAATAAAAGTAATTGAATGCAACATTATCTTGCATAATCATAATGGCTCACTTTAATACTGAACAATTCTGATTTTGGAATCTACCAGTTTATTGATAGCGAACCACGAAAATCCGACTATGGACTTTGAATTTTAAGCAGAACTTTGCCCCGGGATTGTGCTATCTAAAACACACTGTCAAGCATACTTGTTTATCAGTCCATTAACCACAAGTACTAAGCATGGTATAGTACAAGACGCGCTAGATGTTTGATGAGAGATTAACTTTCGCGTCAACACAAAAGCGCCGCAAATACCACAGATAGTTGTGTACGGTGTAGTTAATGGTAATGGCGCGGGCCCGGAAGATTTAAACCATAGCGAGATATGGGCGACCAATCACAAGGCAGATCCATTTAAAGATGCATTACATCATGGCCAATTTTAGTTAGGCCAGAAATTGGCCTAACTCTCCATAGAGTCCCGTGTTAAAATCTTAACCGCAAGGCAAAGTCAGTAGTCCACTTGGGAAGCTAACAAACAGAGGTAGTGCGGTGACTGAAAAGATCAGATACAGATGTGACAATCTATCAGTTTCACACAAGTCAATATAAATCAGAGTTTTATGCTTAAATGTAATAGCCAGAGTATGCAAAATGGGCAAGTGGACTACGGAGAAGTCTAATAAGTGTGCAATATATATATTTTGTTTGTCTTTTAACATGTCTTGAGTGACATAGAGAACAGTATTTACCATGATAAAATCATGTATTTAATTTTACAGCAGAATGTGAAATATTATCCTTTAATCTGTTTTTAGTGGAAAAAAGAGAATCATTATACCTGTATCATGATAACACAATTTTGTATTGTTGTGTAATTGATGCATTCTTCTGATTTCACGAAGGAACTCTTGATAAACTTGATGTTGTCATTGATTTACATGAACAGCCCTCTTCCCTAGCAAAAGTGGCACAATTGTGATATTTGTGATGTAAACTAAACATATCTCGAGATTAAAACAAGCAAATTGAACAGAACAAACGGCATTTGAGAGCTAAGACTATACGCTCTTGATGTTGGTGTAAGCATCATATCACAACGGTATTTTCTAATTGCCAAAGAGGGCGCCTTTTACTTGCACAATTGTTTTTGAGACAGGCTGTAAGTACAGACTTAACAGACACGCAAACTTTATATGTTACCATGGTTACAGTGCAATATAATTAATGGAATACACTTTCTTCAAATGTTTTATTGACTCCTAAAAGCAAAGCTTTTGCCAACGTTGGATAAATTTGATATGTATTTAATGGAACACACTTTCTTCAAATGTTTTATTGACTCCTAAAAGCAAAGCTTTTACCAACGTTGGATACATTTGATATGTATTTAATGGAATACGCTTTCTTCAAATGTTTTATTGACTCCTAAAAGGCAACGTTGGATAAATTTGATATGTATTTGAATACTAAATGAAATAGGCATGTCTTTCATTTTTAAAGTATTGTATTTTTAAATGTGCATATTATGATATGCTCTTGTTATGTTTTTCTCCAAGTGTGTGTGTACCCCGATAATCAACTTTTGAAAAGCACCCTAAACAAGGATTTAACCCTTGGCTAAAACGACAACCTAAACAGGGATTTCATTCCTAACATCAAATTTCATACCCTAAATTTCATTTCCGCGTATTTAGAAATTGCAATTTTGCTACCCTTTTTTCCAATTTTTTCATGTTTTTGACACCCTAAAAGCGATACGCGCGTATCGTGCCTACCCACGAAAAACGACCCTTTTACGCGTTTTCATTATCGCGGATGGTGTACAGGCCACAATGGGAGTGACCCCCGGGGTGTGTACATCATTATGAGTTTAGCAGACAGTCGAATCCAGATTCGCCTTTTTGTTAAAGTCATGTTACGCATGAATTATTTTGATTTAGAGAACAGGGGATCCAGGCATTAACTCTAGAGGGCAGCATATTATTTTTTTAACGGTGATCATCAGCATCTACCTTGCAGCACTGCACCGTTATCTGACCAAGTACGCCGCAATATTTGCTATGTCACGATAAACACTCTTCTAATGGATATGCTCTCTCTAGAGCTAAAGCGCTGTGGACGATTTAAGGGACCAAAATGTGAAATTTGACCTTTATGCCTATAACTAAGAACTGTATATCGGAGATAGGTCAAACTATACTTTATCTGAATCCTAATAATAAGAGGAAAACCATTAGATGGATTTTTATCCATATTTCAGTGCCACATTTTGACATTTGAGCCCTGCATTAGCGGCCATTTTTGTTTTATGCAAATTAGTATTTTTTACACTCTTCCTTTTTTTTGTGTGTGTGTCTTTTTAGAGATGTTATTCAGGAGGGTGTTTAGAGTCACTAGCAAGCAAAACATTGTCTAGGTGCACCCATTATTTTACTTGAATTTACTCGTCTAGAAGGTTGGTGGAATAGATAGTCTTTCAATAAATAGCAATAGTTTGTGGGCAGCTGCAACCGGGGGTGGCAAGATCTTAAAATTACCTTTAATGGTTTTTTCATAATTTGTGTGGGAATTTGTGCAGTACTTTCATATATCTGTAAAACTATGTGGTAAAACTATGTGGTACATTTAGTTAGAGAATAAAGGTATTGTTTTAAGCCGCTGGAGTGCATCTATCGACATCATTGTTTTAAGCGAAGTCGAGTTGTTTTACGCCGAAAATAATGATGCCGCGTGTTATATGAGACGATAGATGCACGACAGCGGCTTAAAACAATACATTTATTCTCATTCTTAAACACGTCAATTCAAAAAAAAAAATTTATCATAAATGTACCAAATTTTAATCAAATTAAATCCTACATTTTACAAGGAATTACCTAGGGCTTAGAATCGATCAGTCCGGTTGTTGCTATGCACCTCCGATTGGTTCAAATAGCGCGTACGAGTCAATCGCGTCGACACGCACGCGCTAAAGTGTGTGATATCGTGTCATATCACACGGGTAAGATCCAATAAGATTGCAAGAACATTTTCAAGTGTTTAAGAATGTTGCATATAAATATATGTTTGCATTTTGATGTTTTATATAAACACACTTGTATAAACATATTTGTATAAACATACTTGCATTATTTCTGTTCTGTTCTGGTGTTGCTGCTGACCAAAGTGTGTTTCAGTGCAGTACCATGGTATTTCAGTGTTCATTAGTGCAATTGTTTTGCTGCCTGAACACAGGGCCGGATTTACCTTTTGGGGGGCCCTGGGCCAGGCCAAAATTTGGAGGCCCCCCAAACGCACTGTGAGGAAGGCATGTGCACTCAAGTTTTGGTTTACAAATAGGGAGCGATTGGGCAGAAGCATTACATTAGATGGACAGATACATATTTTTGTTCCGAAAAAATTTCAATTTCAGACAATTTTAGCTCAAAATGAAGGTAAATGTTGCTATGTAAAGGGGCAGTGCGCGCTTCTCGCGCAAAATTTTACTACTTTACCATATTTTGGTCCAAAATATGGTGTTTTTTGGCTAAAAAGAAACATGCAGAGGGCAATTTGGGGGACCCCAAAATTTGGGGGCCCTGGGCCCGGGCCCATCTGGCCCAATGGTAAATCCGGCCCTGCCTGAACATTACTGAATGAAGTGACACTCATCTGATATACAGCATTAATGCTGTTTTTGAAAAATGCTAAGATAAGTGTGATCCTTAATCACCCTACGCCACTATGTGTTGCGTCCGACGAAATGTTGACAGAAAAAGAAGAAGAAGACAAAATAAAACTGCTGAAAAACAATAGTTTTGACTAACTAGATATGCTGCGGTCTAAAAAAAAGACCACAAAGTCCAGCTGTGACCTTGAAATGACCTCTGATGACCTTGAAATGGCCTTGGACAAAATTTCTACAGGAGCAAGAGCTGGAGTACTGCTACGATATGTCTACATGGCTTAAAAAGAAAACTGACAGACGTGAAGCATGAAAGCAACATACTAGCAAATCAGAGGATGATTTAAGGGATCTAAAATGAGCGTTGATTGGGTTTCGAAAGTATTTTTGTGGGACATAAGAGCACCTCAGACCTATCGAATTACATTCTGAATACGAAGCATGTCTTTCTGATATCAAATAATTTTCATTTTTGAAAATCACAATATAATACAAATTTTATGACAAATTATAAAAATTTGATATTTTTCAAATTTTGATATATAACAGTCCTCGAAGTAAATTATATAAATCTAATGATATATTCTTAAAGTGTATGTAGCAGGGAGGAAAAGCCGACGGTCAATTGAAAATTTTGACCTTTCATATTGAAGATATGGATTTTTCCCCAAAAGACCTAATTTCTTTTGGCGTTTTGGGAAAAAAATCCATATCTTCAATACGAAAGGTCAAAATTTTCAATTGATCGTCGGCTTTTCATCCCACCTACATACACTTTAAGTATAAATCATCAGATTTATAAAGTTTACTTCAAGTACTGTTAAATATCAAAAATATCAATTTTAATGATTTGCCATAAAATGTGTATTAAATTGCGAATTTCAAAAATCAAAATTATTTGATATCAGAATGGCATTCTTCGTATTCAGAATGCAATTCGATATGTCTGATGTGCTCTAATGTCCCACAATAAATACTGTCCAAACGTTCATACCCCAGCCCTTAAGCACTAGGGGGGGGCACTTCAATATGAAATGGTTATAGGGGTAGGGCTGACGCTTTCACAGTAAGGGGCATTCAGTGAGAGCCAAATGTAAAAGATTATGGGGTGATCACTCATTAGGTGAGAGTATGATTTTTGGCATTCGGTGAGAGCAAAATGTAAAAAATATGGGGTCATTGGGTGAGAGCCAAAACAGTGCCACAAAAACCTCGAACATTGGATCAAAATCAGTGATAAATGAAAGTTGCTGTTGATTTTGATACAGTAAATCACGAAGTTCTAATTAATAAACTTCCCAGCAAACACAAAACGTTTTTTAAAACGTTTTAACTAAGTTATATTTTGGGTTTTGGTTTAGGTAAAAACGTTTTAATAACATTAAAATGTCGGGTTATATAAAGGTCATGAAATCGTTTTAAAACGTTTTGTATGAAAACACACTACAACAATATTTTTAAAATGTTTTCGAAATGTCATTGTAAACTATTTTTGCAAACATTTCTGGCCAAATATTTTGTCAACACTTAAATAACATTATGTTAAAATATTTGCACCCAGCAAACACAGAAATGTTCTTAAAATGTTTTTTACAAAACGTTTTAATAACATTCAAATGTCGGGTTATATAAAGGTCGTGAAAACATGTTAAAAACGTTATTGTAAATATTTTGGGCAAACATTTTTTGCAAAATATTTTTTCAACCCCAAAATAACATTCTGTTTAGTATGATTTGTAACAAGTTTTCAAAATGTTTTTGGAATGTTATTAAAACGTTTTTATACCCTTTATATAACCCGACATTTAAATGTTTTCTGTAAAACATTTGTGTTTGCTGTGCAGTAAATTACCAACAAATGTTATTTAATGTTATGAAACCGTTTTATACCATTAATGTACCCTTTATATAACCCGACATTTAAACGTTTTCTGACAACCTTTTATAACCTTTTGCGAATGATGTCGAAAACGTTTTGTGTTTGCTGGGTTGCTGAATATGGTATTAAGGTTAACGAACTTGGTTTGTGTAAATCATACTTAAGTAATAGGGCTCAAGCTGTGCATGTTAATTCTTTTCTGTCAGATTTCAAAACTTAATACTGGAATTCCTCAAGGCTCAATCTTAGGTCCTCTGCTACTAATCATTCTTCAAACACATTGATTGCGCCTAAATGCAATTCTAATAGTGGTAAACGTATATTTATTATAAGAGCTGCAAACTTATGGAATAACTTACCACCATCATATCGTGTAAACCTTGATTTTTAGATTTATATCGTTCATGCACTTGAGATACATTTATTTTTTTTCACACTTATTATTGATGTTTTTGTATAAATTACTAAATATCATGTTATTTTGTAAATATTCTGTAAAAATGTTGTAAATATTATTGTATGAGGGCCTGCTTGAAAAGCAGTGCTTGCCACTGAAGTAGTTTAAATCCCTCAATAAAGATTTCACAAATCAAATCCCAAAGGTTATATAAATCTAGTAAATAATTTTGTAAATCAAAAATATGCAGCTATTATAATCAAACTGTGTAGACTCTCATTCATCTGGGTATGTTGAAATTAAGATTTAATTTAAATCTGGTCAACCAGACATACCTATTTTTGACGGACGAACCGACGTTGCGACTGAAACCTTCAGTCTTCAGCTGGGTTGTGATGCAAATGACCTAATGGATCATATAGGACATTCCTCCTCGATTGTCATCAATACCATCACAACCCAGCTGAAGACTGAAGGTTAGGTATGTCTGGTTGACCAGATTTGAATTAAATCTTAATTACAGCTATTATTATGTTTCTTTTTGGTTGTTGTTGCAATTTATCGGACACCAAACTCATTATTATTTCTGTAATCGCAAAGCTTCTAACAATTATTGACTTGATCAATAATAAAATGGAAATATTATGCTATTTTATTTGTAGCCTTTTATATTTATTCACAGTTTTGCACGTGAATTACATCAATAAACGTCTATTTTTCAATATATGTATGCGTGCAAGTTCAAAATAACAAGATTTGATTTTAAATCAATTACAACACCAGAAACATGTGTTTACATCCATTGTTAACGACAATCAATTTCCATAAACTTGTAAAAATCTGTCAATTTTGCATATTAATTAGTTATCGATTTATCCTTCATTCTGCCCTTATTACAAATACGAGTGCAAAATGAATGGGGTACTCGTCGTTTTTTCATGACATTGTTCTTAAATTTGGGCAAAAAGGACATAAGGTAAGTGGACTTTATATTGAAAAAACTAATAACTTTGTAAAATGATAAAGTAGTAGTATTTTACATGGGATGTAGTCAAAAACCATAGAGCCACGTTGGCTAGAATACTTTGGTCATATGTGTGAGAGAATTCAAACTGACAAATGCGTAATTGTGGATTTTGTTATTTTTCATGAACCCAGTATCACCGAAATGTACTTTTTGACCAAAACCATTTAAATGAAAGTTAGATTTCCACTAATAAAGTATTAGAATAATTTTATTACGTCATTACTGTTTTCATAAGACAAGAAATGAATATCTCAATTAAACCGCGATCGTGTTAAGGGAATGTTATAGCTTTTAAATGTTATTATGTTAAATAGAATACACGTAAAAGTGTTGATTCTTGGATTCGAATTCGTACCAAGAATCGTTGAACAGTTTCAAGTGTATTCTCTGACTTAAACTATTGATTAATATTAAAGGGGCATTTCATGATCCACAGCCTCATCCCCCCACTTTTCCCCAAAAAAGTTGAGATTTTTACACCACTGGATATCTCTGGCTACATAATGTTTATGTACTAAATATTTCTTGCAGATTAATTCGTTTAGAAAAAAAAGCGTTAAATTTGAATTTCGTTCTGGTATACCAGAACGAAATTACAACACATTGTCTATGGAGCAGTGTAATACACATAATCATGCATAACTCGCAAACGCAACATCGGAATCAACTGAAATTTTGGAAATAAGCTTTTTTCGTGGATATCTACTGAAAAATGTCATAAAAAGAGGATGCTAGGATCACGAAATCCTCCTTTAACAATAGGCCTATTATTACTTTCTGACACAGTGGATTCTTACATACAATCTACGAATGTTAGCGTTGATTTAAAATTTTTGTTCCATTTGGGGGTCGATGAAGGTGACAAGCTGTGATGATGCATGTGGTCTGCCGTCTGCTCTTCCTTTCCGCACTCACAAAGTGGGCTTTGGGTGAGGCCTCGATATGCATACTAGCCCTGAAGCGACCTACTCCTGTTCGCAGGCGGTTGAGTTTCACCCATGCATGGCGTGGCAAATCCGAGCCAGGGCTGGATTTCGACGTACTAGAGTATCTGGGATATTGCTCTTCAGGGGCGAAGACGACAACTGCCATCTCTGCTGCCATTCATTGCCAGTCCAATACATGGTCCCTTGCGTCTAACTGTTTAAGTGACCATTTAGTTATCTTTAATTAAATATGGAAAACGGGACCATCTGAAAAATAACTTTTTAGCTTAATAGCTTTATAGATTTATAGCTTTATAGCTATAAAGCTATTTGCTATAAATATAAAGCTATTAAAATAGCTTTATAGCTTCGTTATAGCTTTAAGTGCATGGCTATGAATTCGGGATATACAGTATTTTTTAATATTTAAATTGGTGTCAGACCTGTTAAAATGATACTATAATAATCCCCTAAAATGGCTTTCATTTTCACCGTTATTTGATAAACTGTGACATCTACCTTTTGAGAAATTATGATTTTATATAAAAAAAAGATTATGGGTTGCAGCAAAACCATCCTCGCCAAGTAATTAAGAATGTTCATGGTCTTGACCAACCAGGAGAATTACCTGAATATTGTGGTAATGTGGTAATGATAATGGTATTATTGTGTGGCGACCTCGTCTCGTCGATTTGAAGCTTCAGGATATAGGCCTAATTCACATTGAATCAAGCAGCGTGCATTACAGTTTGTAAGGGAGATTCCCGGAAAATCTGGTCCCGACTATACTTACTTTATTTGTACTTGCGAACACGTCGTTGTAAACCAATCTAACTTTTATCATATCAGTATATTGAGAATCGGGACTGGGTAATTTCAAGCCTAATAGTGTTTCTCCGGGACCATAAATCCAACATCAGGAATGGGCAATTCCATTTCAAATTCACACTCCCCCTGTGGAAGATTATGGAAATATCTTCCACAGGGGGAGTATGAGTTTTGAATCGAAAAGACAATTGGGTAACTTCTATTTAAAATACTTACTCCAGTTGTGGAAGATATAGAAAAATCATAATACAGGGGAGTATGGGTTTCAAAATGATTAACCCTGACTAATTACAATTGAAAAACATACTCCCTCTGTGGAAGATATTTCCAAAATCTTCCACAAGGGGAATGTGGATTTTAAATGGAATGGCCCAAAAGAAGTGGAGCAAGTTGCTCAGTATGACAACAAATTACGCTGATGTTTGAGAAAATAATTTGAAGCCGCCAGCCGGTCTTATTTCATTTAAATAGCGTATGGAATTTTGACAACAATTTTCATAATTATAGCCATTGTGTGCAGATGTAACGCATATGCATGCGAATTTACAACGGTTTTGTGGACGGCTCACGGTTAGATGGAAATGACTTAAAATATCATTAGCTTATTTTATTTTTTCCAGACATAATCGGTCACGATGTCTTTGCATAGGACTAAAATTTCTGTTATCTTCATGATAGCAATAATATGTTGCGTTTGGTTGGTTCTTCACATGGAGAGTTATCATATACAACCTGAAATAAAGTCCTATTCAGCAAGGGGGTAAGTATAATTTATTCCCGGCCCGGCACTCCGTGCATCCGCGGGTATTCATGCTCGTCAAAAATTTCGCGAAATAAGGGGTGTTTTCAGATGAAGAAACGCGATTCGCGAAACACACAAAAAAGGGGTGTTTTTTCAAACCACGTGTTCGCGAAATTGAAAAAAAAAGGGTTTTTTCATCGAGCAACTACGCGTTTCTGCCAGAAAAGGGTATATTAGAAATATCTTTCGCGTTTTAGCGGAAATAGGGGTATTGTCGAAGGGGAAATAATTCGCGAAATCGCTAAAAACTTCGCGAAATGAGATGTAAAAGGTGGTGTTTTTAAAGTTTACCGATAAGCATGAATACCCGCGGATATACGGAGTGCGGGGCCGGGGTATTATTAAGACAGTAACACTGACAGACAAGTGAGAGTGGAAAAGAGTAGTTTGAGATGCATTGAAAAGAAAAAAAGAATCTGGGGAATTGCGAGGAAAATATGTCATTCCATGCAATGGGTGAATGTGCAATGCATATCTTATTTTATTCTTACTTAAAAATATACTTTTCTATTCTTTTTAGGAGTCGCTGGCAACAAGGGCTTAGAAATGTGTTTCTGACTTTGAACAACTATAGATTTGACAGAAACTATCATGCCGCAACAGACGGGTAAGTGCACAGTCATGTTGGAGGAATCTTAGTTTTGCTAAACATTGTACTTTTGTGTAAAGATACTTTTTGTGCAAAGTAATTTCTCAGCAACCGCTACAAGGCGAGTGATCGCCTATAACAATCCTCACCACTCTTCGTCATGCATACATTCTCCCAGCCACATTTCCCTAACATAATATGAAATTAAAAGAAATGGAAATTTAGTTCGCCAGAGGCGGGGCTCGAACCCACGCTGCACTGCGCCGCTATCATGTATACAGTATCGACATATTATCACTAGCACCTTAGACCGCTCGGCCACAAGGACTTATTGATGTTATCGTAAAAATTCAAACACATAATCGCAACTCCATTACTTCAACATACCACGTGATAAGCAAAGACAGAAAACGTACCATGTTTTGGAATTTTATCTGCTTAAAACATTAATGTGTATTATAATAGAGCTACCAGTATTTATATTGTTGAATTCTTAAGCGCATACAGACAATTAATACGAGGGTACTATGATACACATAAATCGATTTTGATTTCGCCCACATGCTCTGCAGTACATCGCGTCAGTTGCGAGGAATGGAGCCCAGTCAGTCTACCATTTTTCTTGTATACGCGTTCGATGTTTTTATCATTTATTTAAAAAATCCACATTAGACCCCAATTTTCTTTTCAGGAAATAAAAGATTAGATTACCATAAAAAGGAAACAGTAATCTTTGGCGGGGTCTTTATGTAATTTTTACATAGAATTATATAGAAATTATATAGAAATATTTTGGCCTATATAAAATTGAAATAAAATTCTCTGCCTCTTAAACGACATCAAATGTGCCACAATTGGGTATCACGAATCGTTATATATGATGTGCGCTAAATTATTCATGACTTGCCCAACCTGGTAGTGTAAAGTGCTCCCCATAACATATGAATATTAAGCAATAACACAATGGCTAATTTAAATAAGAATGCGGCACATGCAAATGAGGGATTGCCCTCTCCAGGAATTGCTTCATGGTAATAACAATCATAATTCATTTGGTATTCTCGAGACTGTAGCTTCAGTGTGTGATGCATGCGTGATCAAAGGCAATGCATCTGGTGCGCGCAATGCAGCGCAGGGCAACATGTGCACAAAAAGTATCTTTACAAAAAATTTATTTCTGAACGGATGGGGTATGAACATTTTGGACAGTATATATTGTGGGACATTAGAGCACATCAGACATATCGGATTGCATTCTAAAAATCGAAGAATGTCCTTCTGATATCAAATCATTAAAAATTGATATTTTTGATATTTAGCAGTACTCGAAGTAAACTTTATAAATCTGATAATTTTTACTTAAAGTGTATGTAGGTGGGATGAAAAACCGACGATCAATTGAAAACAAAATTAGGCCTTTTTGGGAAAAAATCCATATCTTCAATATGAAAGGCCAAAATTTTCAATTGATCGTCGGCTTTTCCTCCCAGCTACATACACTTTAAGAATATATCATTAAATTTATAAAAATTTACTTCGAGGACTGTTATATATCAAAATGTGAAAAATATCAAATTTTAATAATTTGTCATAAAATTTGTATTAGATCGTGAATTTCAAAAAATGAAAATTATTTGATATCAGAAAGACATTCTTCGTATTCAGAATGCAATTCGATATGTCTGATGTGCTCTCATGTCCCACAAAAAATACTGTCGAAACGCTTAAAACACTCATTCCAGATCCCTTAAAAACGCTATTAAAACTGAATTGCAAAATAAAGTGGTCGATAGATGCAAACTCAAAACTGAAACTCGCGTTAACAATGACGATATTAAGCAGCTTTGCTATTATTTTGAAATGTGGTAGATGTGTTTACATATTTATATGTGCATGTTAGTAGAGAAAGAAATTGTTGTGAAAGGAACAAAGAAAGAAAATAAAGATTATTAATAAAAATAGGAGACATTACTTGCAGCAATGAGGTTTATAGTCGGAAAGCAATATAATAACATAATGAAAATATGCCTGTCTTCAGGGTCAGACGGCATTGTTGCATTGGCATCTATAGTAATTCAATATCTGGAAATTGACATTTATTAATCATGTTAATGTATCATTAAATGAACAATATATGCTGCAACCACTTAAGTTATTAAAGCACAGAATATCTGTGATTAAAGCCACTCATTGCACGCAGAACTGTCATGAAGGTGGTACTACACCCCCTGATAAATTTTGTGACTAATTTTGCATTTTTCTCAAAAAATAACTACACACTGGTAACAAAAGTTATTTATATTATATGGGCAAGGAATCCAATTACTTCACTGAAATTTCAGTGATTCAAGACAAGTGATTCATTATATGTTAAGAAATGAGGTACATTCTAGCGGAAGTACATTCTAGCGGTACATGTACCGCTTGGCTTGAGTCACTGAAATTCCAGTGTAGTAACTGGATTCCTTGCCCCTATAATATACATAACTTTTGTTACCAGTGTGTTTTATCAAGGGGTGTAGTACCACCTTAAAGTGCACTGCAGGCATTTTAAATTATTAAAGCCACTTATTGCATGCAGAGTTGTCATTAAGGGTATTGTAATTATAATAAATTATAATAGCTTGACAATTTATACTGTAATTGTCTCATATAAGCAATATCACTTAGGGAAAACCAATTGTGCATTTAAAAACCACTCAATGTACACGTGAAATATAAAGGCTCCTTCGAAAATCCAATTACTACAATTGAAAAAAATCGGCAGAATAAAGCAGCTTTTATTATTATTCTTATTCTTCTCCTTCTTATCATTATCAATATTATTATCAATATTATTATCATCATTCTCTGTAGGTACTTAATGAAAAGTTTAATGAAATATTCGTTGCCAAAAACTAGAGCGGATTTTTTTGCCCTGTTATTGAACGATACCAGTACTGCTTCTCAAAAGACGAATCGGACACTGCTACTTAAGTACAGGTATGTTATATATCATTGAGACCGTGCGCTCGGACACTACGAATTCCCAGGGTAGGAATTAAGGACTTCCCATCATGCACTATAAAAGCGTTATCACCAGACTGCCCTGCCACTTTACTTTTCAAATCCCATTGAACTCTGTGCAAAAGATGTTGTTTTAAAATTGTGTGTGTCATTATTACTTGGTCGATTTCAGAACAAAAGTGATGTGTGCATAAAGGATAATTCACACCTTCTGTAGCGATTACCCATCCAGGGGCGTAGCAAGCGGGTGGACAGGGTGGACGAAGTCCATGGGCCTGAGGGTTCAGGGGCTCCGAGCAAAAACGAAAATGAAAAAAAAAAGAGGCTTGAGGTTCAGATGGATGAAAGTAGAGCCTTCATGGCTGAAATTGTACCATACTTTCACTTAATTATACGTGAGTGCAGCGTTTTGTCAACACTAAAGCGGTAGGGTTGTTTGTCCTCCAGATCTTGATGGGCCCCTGAAAGAGTTGCCATAAGGCAGTTTAATAAAATTATACACCAAAATGATACTCTTCAAATTTAACATTTCGATCTTTGTGGTATTTACAATATTAGTAGCAAGAGGCCAATAGTTTTTCATGACTACTTGATTCACGAGAAGACATATGAATAATTTTCATAATGATCAAATGACCCGCGAAATCTGTATAACTAAGAATAAAGTTCATTACACATGTTACAGGTAGACTTAGGAGTCCTGTCCGTACGATGTAATTACAAGTACAAATATTTTCTATAGAAAATTAAACGGACTATAGCCCACAAATATCTGAATTTTCACTGCCATTGACAAATAATATTTTAATTGTTAATAGGGAATGATTCATATCCCCGGGATTTATGTATACTCACATTTAGTTACGATGATAAAAATATGGAATGACTTCCTCTTGCATTTTTTGAAAACTTCATAACCATACAGGGTGTAACAATAAAATTTGTACAATTGCATTTTGACTTCTCAGGAAAAAACTAAAAAAGTTATAGCACAAATGTTATATGCAATAAAATCAGTGATATCTTGGCTAATAGAAGACGTTTAGTTGGTTTCTTTACTAGTTTGGGTTCAAAAGTTATGTCCGATTAACTAAATCGTTCAGAAAACGTGTTGGGCGACTTTTGCCATGTTTGCGCATACCAAGTTTGAACCGCGTAGATATGCTTATCGTGCATTAAACATCAAGTAACTGACATAAAAGAATTATAAGTGGTGTTTGTTCATGAAAATAATATGATATTTCTTTAAAATCTATAAATGAAGCCGTGAAATTTCTTTCAAATTATCTTATAAATAAAGTAATTTCTCATATCCCTGAGATATCATTGGTAACACTGAGAACAGTCTTTGCATCCATAAGTACAAAACAATAAGATTTTGCTGTTCTAGATCTTCTAGCTGTTCTGGGGCGACCACTATTGCCAGCATTTCTGTTAACAAATTCTACATACTTCTCATAGTTATATGTAATGCCTTTATGGAAGACGTGAGTTTGGAAAATGAGCTATAAATAATCTTATGGTTTCTGCTTGACTCCATGTGCTACCGAATGTCACAACCATAAAAATACGCTCTTCCAACGTGAATTGAAGTTGTTGATCTGCAGCAGCCACGATTTTTAGTAAATGATGTTATTAAGTCAGTGCTTAGTTGTGACTTTCAAAAACTCAAGGAGATATTCTATTATGTAATCATTTCTACCACTTCGAATACCCTATTGTTTAAATCTATCTATCATAAGAGCATCGTCCAAATGGTCCATGGTTCAACTCTATTCTGTCACTTTTGTAACACTTAGACAAAAGTGGCCCAAGCGGTTTTAAGACTAGGTTACATAATTGGCCATATCTTCACTTGCATACCGTCGATTTTATTGGAATAAAGCTTAGCTGGTGGCTAAAGAAATTATCTTGATAGACATATAAATATCACCCCCAAAAATAAACGGCATACTTGTGTCATTCTATTTTCAAAATTGTACAAATTTTATTGTTACACCCTGTACATTTTGGCCAATGATTATGACTTTAGCAAGCATGGAAACATGAATTAATCAGAAGCAACAGCAAGTTCGTGCAACGTCATTTTTCGCCATTGCTATTTCGTTGCGTTAAATAGCTGTCAAAGTGTTTTGCTTATGGATACTATTCAGCAAACACCAAAATGTTTTTAAAACGTGATAATGCATGTGTTTTTGGTTTTAGTTAAAACATTTTGATGACATATCAATGTCGATTTATAAAAAATCATGAAAACTCTTTTTTAAAACGTGTTAGGCACAGAACCAAATTTGTTCGATCTTTGGATCGACCGTCGATGCTGCTGTGATGAGTGTTATTAACGAACTAACAATTAATTAATGAGAATTAATGCTAAATGTATATTGGTCAATATCAATTCATACTAAGATTCATATGTTATCACAATTAACAATAGTCAATTAATTGATTTCATAAATAATAAGGGTCGACCAAGCATCGATTGTCGATCGAACTAATTTGTTTCTATTGTCTTATACTGAAAAAACCTCCCATTTTAAACCAAAATTATGCTAGAGTAAAATATCATTTAGCAAACATTATGTGTACTTGAGCCTATCATGTTACAATGTTTTGCAGCAAGTTTTGAACAAAATGTTTTTTGAATGTTATTAAAAACTTTTATACCCTTGACCCTCACATACCCTTTAATCCGATATTTAACGTTTTCTGTGGTATATTTGTGTTTGCTGGGTAGTAATCGAACTAGGCATATTAAAGTATCTATTTTCATTTCGCTTTAAAAATTAAACAGGGTACTATGTATATGATAATGGGGTTTGTTTCTTGTTGTTCGAATAATATACACATGGCGATTTCCAAGGTATCCAACACCAAACCCTGTTTAGGTTATTTAGACAAATAGCATACATACAATAGAGGTTGTGCATATGACGTATCATACCATAAATATGGCGGATCGGACTTCATTCAACAAAAGCATGATATACCGTGACAGTTCGTCTCACACACATAATAAATGCACTACGATCAAATAGATTGATGACAACATTTGATTGAATGGACTCATTAGGAAATGAATTTGGAGAAAACCTTCTGTTAATAAAATACTATGCTGAGCCACCAGCCTGGGTGGCTCACGCTCCAGTAATTCCAGATGATTGAGCTCAGTAATACATCAAAGAATGTCTTCCAATTCATGAAAACAAATAAATAATCAGCTTATCGGATTAAACGCTTAGAGGGAAGGTCTTGTTGCTCAGCGAGTGTTTGTAATTATCAGAAGGTTTTCTCCAAATTCATTCTCTAATGTGCAGTGGACACCAGATCAAATCCTTTGTTTCGTGCCAATCGATAAAAGCATGAATGGCCTCTATTACCCGCAAAACTCAAATATCGCTAATCTGGACCGAATGCTTAGAGCAATAGATACAGCCAGTCGTATTTGCATATCAATACCGAGGAAATTGGGTTCGATGAGAGAAGATGAGAATCTTCTTCTCAGTGAGAGCGAATCACTGAGAGAAGACACAGCTTATTTTGCTCTGAGTTTGCTGTCTTTGTTTGCTACTTAGTTCAATTTGAACTTGCCTTCAATTTTTGACTTGAATTTGTTTTTAAACTACAGCATGTAGTTCTTGTTGTTTGCTTTATATTTTGTTGTCTGTCCCTGAAGAAGAGCAGTTTATCTGCTCGAAACTTCGGTTGTTTTTTGTCTGTTTGGTGTTGTTTGACTGCTATGTACACAGTGATCTTCATCACTTCCAGTGTACTGATTTCCTGACACTTTTGCCCGGAGGGGGGGCACTCAGCTATATTGGTGTACACATGCGTGAACAACGGTTTTAAAAACATCCCCTAAACAGGTTCTACCATGTTTTTCAAAATCACCCCCTTAACAGGTTTTTAGCGCGCTTCCCCCCCCCCAAAGTACCCCCCTAAACAGGTTCTGGTCAAAATTGGACCCCTTAGCAGGTTTTTATTAATATCAACAATGGCTAAAAAAGGAATTACCTTCTTGAGCTGGATAATGTTATCAGTCAATAACACAAATATCCGCAGGAAATAACCAAACATGACTTTTCAAGAAAAACATTCAGAAACCGGTCAGAAACAATTATCGGACTAATCCTCAGCTAAATCCCGGTGCAAAATATTTCTCGAGTCTCCCGCAAAATATTAAAATCTCAGCAGAGAAAATGCTAGCTGGCCTCCCGTGACTAGCCTCTGTCACATGCTGCTCGTTCTTACTTCGTCGACCAAGTAAAAACGATCGAGAAAGATCGAGCATGTGGTGGAGGCAATGGGTGGAAAATTCATCTCGTTTCATGCAGAAATGATCGCTATAGCTAGTATGGGGGACGGTCATCAATACACTGTATTGGATATAGCATACATGGAGGGCCGGGATGGGGCGCTGTATTATCATAACGATTGGTGCGATGCTAATTCTTAATTGGGAAAATGGAACTGGTAATGTTTGGCTATCGAACTTTGCCTACTTCTTATGCCTACATTTGCTGTTTTTGTCCCCCTGCGTACTGTCTAGTCTGCATATTTTACTTGTTTCCCCACATCAAGTTGGTGTACCTTGCTTTTTTTCTTTCTTATTAACAATAGTTTATGTTGTTTATATTCTTCAACTGCAGATACATGTAATAAAATAAAAATCCAAACGAATACTATTCCAATTCTTTCCGTGTAGGGAGGAATTCATTGAAGGAAGTACTACTGTTGGTTTGCCACAAAATATGTTCTGTACAAAAGAGAATACAAATATTGATCAGACGCTCGGCTTCTTATATTCTCTGGGTAGTGCAAAAATTACTCAAGATCTCTGGAACCTATTCCCGCAGGTAAAAATAACTAATCTTCAAATTTTAAAAACTGTATTTTAGCCGCAAATAAGTTTAATGTGCTGGAGTTACTATTAATATTGTGTTTATTTTGCTATGTATTGTATACTAACATATTTTGTCTTAAACTCTTTTCTAGACTTCACTCTTTAAAGATAAACGTCGATATAAGAAGTGCAATATTATTGGCAATAGCGGGATTCTATTCAATTCGAAATGCGGGAAACAAATAGACGATGCTGACTTCATATTAAGGTAATTATTTCACATTACCAGTGTTTAATCGCCCTTTTCCAAACAACGCAAGCGTACCAAGTATCTGGTTTAATTTCAATACTTTTAGCAATTATTGTAAACCCATACAGGTATCTGTTTCAAACCAATCTTGAGAGAATTATCCATAAAAGACTTTCTATATTTGGTTTACTTTTTCGTCCGGGTAGATCGTCCCTATGGTCATTCGCATGTAACGTATTACATCCCGTATATACAACATATATACACCCATCTGAACCTCTCGAAGGCATTCGAGTAATCTTATATCTAACAAAAAACTTGAAAGTAAAAGTAAGTTAGATCCTCAGCAGGGGCGTAGCCAGCCCTCTTTGTCAGGGTGGGCAAGGCTAAAAAAATGTCCCCCAAGTTAATAAATAAATAGATCGAAACAAGCATAGCGAGTGGAGCGACCACTGACGTGGGGTCCAGGGGCCCGCTTTAGGGCCCCTGGTGGGGGTCCAGGGGGCGAAGCCCCCGGAAGCTCATGGGTTTGGGGCATCTTTATACCATGAGGAGAAGCCTCATTGCATACATTTGTAACGTCAAGTTTATGTGAAAATTTTGCCATAAAAAATGTTAAGTTTTGATTTTAGAATTATCTGAAAGGAAACAAAAATGAATTTACAATGTAAGAACAGTTAAAATAAATAAAACTGATTATTCTTCACTATTACATTCACTTGAATTATTTCCCCCTTCTCCCCTTCGTTCTCTTTCCTTCTTCTTTACATTCTTCAATTTCATCCCCTTTCTCTCATTCCTTCCCCCTTCCATTAAATTACTTTCCAATTATTACTTCCCCTTCTGTTCCTTCAGTTTCCATTCTTTCTCTACACATCTTCTTCATATTCTTCAGTTTCTTCCCCTTTCTCTCATTCCTTCCCCCTTCCATTACACTCACTTAAATTACTTCCCCTCAAATCACTTTCCATTCCCTTCCTTAAATTCCCGGTCCTCCTTCATATTCTTCAATTTCTTCCCCTTTCTTACACTCCTTCCCCCTGTGCATGCATTGCTTCCCCACAATAAACATACAAGTTGTTGTTTTTTCCTCTTTTTCCTTCTTTCGTTCCCCTTTCCCTATTCCTTCACCCATCACTGTTAGGCTTCCCTTTTATTTTTTTCATTTCCCCTTTTTTATTTATTCAGAATTTTCTCTCTGTTGCTTTTCCTTCCCTCTGGACACTTTCTTTCCCCATTCCCTCTTCCTTTTCTCTTCTTTCCTTCCGCCTTCTCTCTTTTTTTCTTTCTTTTTCCCTTCTTTCTTTTTTTTTCCTTCTTTTCTTTTTTCTTCCCCCTTTCCTTTCTCTTTTTTTCCCTTCTTGCTTCAAATTTCCCCCCAGATTTTTCCAGGGTGGGCAAGTCGCCCACCCTGCCCACCCCTAGCTACGCCACTGATCCTCAGGCAAACCAAATATTGGGGTGTTCCTCAAGGCTGGATTTTTGGACCTCTGCTCCTTATTATGTACACCTGTACCGATAATTTGTTGCCATCGCACAAGAACCTTATTACCCTTTTAAACACTATTGATATGCTGTATATGTAACTTTACTTATTTTTAAAGATGTAATCTACCAATCTTGAAAGGATTCGAAGATGATGTTGGTATACACACTGATCTCGTGACAGCAAATCCGTCGATTTTCAGAGAAAGGTAAAGCAATAACAAAAATCAAAATAAGAGGATGCTACGTTGTTTCATCTGCAGTCCCAGAATAACACCATGGAAAAATAAGACCTTTGACATTGGCTCTACAGCACTATGTAGTGATCTAATGAAAAACTCTAAAAAAATGTGTCACTCCTGAAATCGTTTGAGTATTTATTAGAAGTGTAGTAGTACATCCATTACCATTGCCGCCCGAGACCTGCGACATAGAGACTTTTTGAAGCCCTTGACTAATAATTAGTCACAGGTATAATAATATCTTAACATTTTATTTACACGTAGGTTTGATAGTATATCAACCGATGCTAGCAAACGTGAATTCCTACAAACTTTAACCAATTATGATGGTGTTGTGTGGGTACCAGCACTTTCCGTATCTGCCACGTGGCGTCTCTCAGTTCAAGCTGCAAATTTGGCCGCATCTCAAGATAAAACGAAGGTGGCTTTCGGATACCCGGAGAATTTTTTAGCTGTGTGGCATATGTGGAAGGCATTGGGACATCAGACTCAGATAACGACGGGTAAGATCGAACACGCACAGAAAAAAAACACACCAGAAATTAACGAGTGGTAAAATATCAGAGCCGGAAGATATTGCACACTGGGGAAGTTTAGAGAAGGAATTTATTCATGAAATATGCCTATTCATCTTGGAAGTATTGCCTCGGTTAAGATTTCCTTTAAACTAATTGCCACTCAGTTAAGTTAAAATAATAGAGACATTGCGATTTCCAAACGTAGACATCGGACGTACGTTGATCTATTCTAAACCACTCTCCTGTATCGAAGCGAGGTCACGTATTTAGCTATTTTTGAAGATATTCCAAGTGCGAAATCGACGTAGATACATCGTTGAAAATGCACAAAATTTGTCCATTTCACAATATGTTAAAGACAGTCAAAGATAATAAACATACGAAGGAAAGTCTAATTATAATTATGATCCTTTTTGTTTGTAACAAATCATTATAATAAAGGTACAACGATGTGTTAAAAATGGACTAAATTTAAACGCAATATTCATACGCAGAGATTGCCCATTGAAATGTGTGTGATACTTTTCGTACAAAAAATGACATTGCGGTTTCCCATTTTGGATTCCAACGTAGAATAAAACGCAGATGCTACTTTGAAATATGCTGATTTTACCTCATGTCTAAGTCCATGCAACGCGCCCAATTTTCAGGACGAAAAAGTCTCATTTTGAAAGTAAAGTCATGATGTATGGATGTAGTGATCTTTAATCTACCAAAATATATGTTTTTGGGCAACTATAATATTTGGGGAGTACAAAAAAACCAATTAAGTTTAATCAGCATGTAGGTCAAAATTTTAGTCAAAATCAAAAGCGGCCTGTTTGAATTAGGCAGAGACTCAGCTTACTGTTATTTTTTCAATCACTATGCCCTCTATCGACCTAGATTAGATTAGATCAAATATTATAGTCTTCATTCCAGCTTGTTCTCCTTCGTGACGAATGAGCACCATCCAGTTTGGAACCAAGACTAGCAATATTTAACACCGTATTAACGTACGTAAAAACGTACGTTCCACGTGCTGCGTTTGGAACATCGCAATCTCTCTATTGTCTCGATCTTTAGTGGCAGCAACACCCTTTGAGGTGTGCAGGTCAGCTAAACTTACTACTGAAACCGAATTACCAACAATTACGTTCTTATTTTCTTTTCAGGATTCTACATGACAACATCTTTGTTGAATATTTGTGAAGAGACCCATCTATATGGATTTTGGCCATTTGCTGAGACTGCAGACGGTGCTCATGTACCCTATCATTACTATGATTCGGATTCACCAACTTTACACTATCATGATTCAGATAACGAATTTAAAATATTATGGGCACTCCATCAGTTAAACTTGCTAACCCTTCATGTTGGTCCCTGCTCTTGATCAGTGGCGTAGCTAGGAGGGAGTTGGGGGTAAGGGAGGGTATGTGCCCTGAGCGCCGTAGGGAGTGCAAAATATACAAATTTATCTATACCTAAGCGGTGAAAGTACAATTAATTTCAACATAAATAGTCATCTGAAGGATTATTTAAGATCAAATTAATATCCGCGCGCAATTGTTACAGGAATTGGGAGGGCGTCATTCCCTTGGGCGCCATACCACTAGCTACGCCCCCGGGGAGGGGCTTTCGTACCGCGAAATGTGGACATGTTGCCTGTGGGGTCGACGCTAAGTCAGGTTTGCTCACAAATCGCTCAAAAATAGCGAGTAACTTCGCGCGTAACTGTGAGCGATGTCGCCAGGTCTGAACGCTGTACCGGCGTCAGCTGAATTCAAGTACGTTTAGATGGCACAGGCATGGAACATTCCATTATCTGTGTTTATTAATCTATGGGGCACAAATGACCATACGGGTATGCTCCCCGGAAAGACCACCCTTTTTGGAATTCGCAGCTCCGAAAGGAACTAGGTGGTAAGAACCACACACACCACACATGAGTAACACACTGCCATCACAGGTGCAACCAAACTGGTACGTTAAGAGTCAACTAACAATCACACCACGGAGTCCCACTCAGATTGTTTTGATCTCTTGGATCTCCTAACTTCATGAAACAATACCAAAATGTGCAAGAATGTGCCTTTATTTTCTTCACACGATTTCTTAATGTTAATAACCAGCACTCAACAGTAGAGTTAGGACCTTTGATTTATTTTGCGAAAGGTACGAATTGTGGGGTCATCATGTGCAGAGCGCAGTGGTAGTACATTGATGTCGATTGATAACTGGACACAGTCAATCCACTCTTAACTTCGCGAATGTTAGCAGTTTGTGCGATGAAGGTTGGCGGAATACTAGTAGTCTTTCAATTAATAGCAATATTAACATGGGCAGGTTGCCCGATCTTAAAATACCTTTAATGATCTTTGTATAGTGTAATTAATGGGGAATTTGTGCAATTCTTTCATATTTATTATCTTTATAATATTTACCCAATTTTGGCAGCGTTTGCATGAAAAGTATATTTGCATTTTGCAGTTTGCATGTTTTATATATTTATTACATTTGTATAATTGTGATGGTTTTAAACTATTATGCAGGCATATCAGCAGTTTAACTGTCTCGTGGTTTTTAATAAATCTTATTAAATAAGAGTTTGAAAATATGTCTCGTCGGCCTTGGTTGGGCCTCATGTGTCATGGTTGGGCCTCATGTGTCTTTTGTGAAGTGTGATACAAATGACATGCTAGGAAGAATATTGTTTGTGCCATATTTTCACCGGGCCAAATATATTGGTAGAGAGGCTACATCGGTCTGTCTGCTCGATTTTTGTGCAACATTTTGGAAAACGTTCCATTTTGTGTTAAAATGTTTCAACACACTCTGATCTTTTCATTTCCCTCTCCTGGCATTTCTAAAAGTGATGTGGGCTGAGATATTTCGGTTGAAAAATGCAGTATTTGTGATTTTCCCCAATATAGGTATATATAACTTCGAAAGTAAATTAAGTATGAACTTCATATTTGCTGTTGAGAATACATGCCACATGTTTTTGCATTATTCGTTAACGAAAAAATTGCATCTTTATATCTTGAGACAAGTTCTTTTTGGAAATGCATTATTATGATGATTTTTCTCAATGTTGACAAAAAAGTCAAAATGGTCAAAATGGAATTTTTAAACGAATTTAAGATATTTGAAATGAAAAGTATACCAATACATTGATATGAATGTGTACATCAAAGAAGTCAATATGACAACTTCTAGAAAGCAAAGGTTTTGCCTCTTGCAAATCAAAGGTCTACGTAAAATTCGACTGAATTTTGGTAAAAAATATAAAATCATGAAAAAAGCATATTGTAACCCAAATTTGGCCTCAATAATTTGTCATGAAATTTGTATTATATCGCGAATTTAAAAAAAAATCAAAATTGAATACATGAATCCAAAACCCACCCAAGTCCATGGGAAGTGATTTTGAGAAAAAAACCTGTGTATCATTTTAATTCCTTCAGTTAGATTTACCTGGTCAATATGGTAAGTTGTACGTGCAAATGGGTGGGTTAAACTGTATTAGGTATGACGATTAGCATTTCAGGGACTTCGTGGGGTTCATTTTAAATTCTGGACTTGGGTGGTTTTTTGAATCATATACTAAGACAATAATGTTGGAATGAGATTACCACTAGTAAGATAATACAAAATAAAGCACACAGTTATGTGTAATGTTGATAAGCATTCTGCCATGTAATATAAAGCCCCCTGACAAAAAAATGAAAGAAAAGGTGCCCCTCTGACAACAAATGAAAGAGAAAATCAGGAGGGCAAAGGAAAAGAAAAAGGGCAAGGAGTCCCTTTTCTAGCAGATTTCAGGGCCAAAATAGTGTAAAATACAAACATTTTCCGCGCTACGCGAGCACATTGTAACAATAAAGCCCTTTTTAGCCGGACAATGGGCGAAAATAGTGTAAAATACCATTTTTTTCGCGCTACGCGCGCACATCATCACAATAAGACCCTTTTCGGGAAGCTCAAAGACATACAGTCTCTATGTATTGTATGATGCAACTGCAATTTTTTTCGTCTGTGCCCCCAAAATTTTATTTTGCCCCCCCCCGACCAAGAAAGCTGGCTTCGCCCCTGCTTGAAACCCAATTTGTGCCAGATGTTCTATAGACGAATCCAACGAGCCAAGTCATGGTCAGGATTTGGTCGGACATCTTTGGGTAGCCGCTAGCACCAACCTGGTGTTTTGAGCGTCCAATTGTGCAAATAAAAGCCGCCTAACACCTAGAGAAGATGCAAGGACGAGGAGGGTTAATAAAATAATATATATAATAGAGATAATTCCGTAGGTAATCCCATCGCATCTATTCATACATAGTCCTTTTGTTCGCAAGTACATCAATGCATAGATACCGCGTGTAGTTAATCCCATTATTATGTATTAAGGTGTAAAACGGGTGATGGAATGCAGTTTAAAATTTCCGCCAAGGCCGAATCATTTCACATTTTGAGTGCATTGTAGCCGACGGCTACCCAACTAAAGGCTGCTAGTCAGGTGTAGGAATGCGTGTATTTGGATTCGTCTATAGATTGGGTTGTTTGATGTTTTCCGTATGTTAATTTATATATTATCCTATTTGTCTCTTTTGTGCTACAAATAACATAACATAACATAACATAACATAACATAACATAACATAACATAACATAACATAATAGTAGTGGTGGGTTAAAGAATGATGACGCTTCAAATTTCTTAGGGAACCAGCTTGTTTGATGCAGTATGATCTCCTGAGCATTTTGACATCTTTTTCATCCAAATCAGCCAAAAAATGAGAAGGTGCCGGCCAAAACAAGTATTTAGACAGGGGTCTAAAAATCAATATTTTCATCAACAATCATAAATTATATGGCTGATTCTGTTAAAGTTGGTATTGATTTGTATGTAATTGATGTTTAGAATTCCATTTTTGAAAGTTGCATAAAAATTGGAGTTGTCGTTTTCTTAAAATGGCCATATTACGTGAACCTGTCGCCAACCTGATAAACTGGGCATCTAAATATGGAACAAGAAACCCCTTACATATGTAGATGTACTCAAGCAAGATACCGGACTCGACGGCGATGCAGGACAGGACGATATGGAAAGCTGTCGTGGTTCGGAAAAACCACCCGAAATAAGCAAGTAAGCAAGCAATGTTAATTAATTCGAGAGTTATGAATATAATTAGGTGCAGATATGGCTTTCTTGCATGAGAAACTGATCTTTTATGGATGCAAGAAGTCGTATCTGCAACATACTACTTTCTTGACAGGAAATCAGATATGCAGATACGCCATTTTCTTTCTGTAATAATACAGATTGAATGAAATCAGAAAATTAAATATTTGGTTATGCTTAAGGGCTGGGGTATGAACGTTTGGACAGTATTTATTTTGGGACATCAGAGCACATCAGACATATCGAATTGCATTCTGAATACGAAGAATGTCATTCTGATATCAAATAATTTTGATTTTTGAAATTCGCAATTTAATACACATTTTATGGCAAATCATTAAAATTGATATTTTTGATATTTAACAGTACTTGAAGTAAACTTTATAAATCTGATGATTTATACTTAAAGTGTATGTAGGTGGGATGAAAAGCCGACGATCAATTGAAAATTTTGACCTGTCGTATTGAAGATATGGATTTTTTTTCCCAAAACACCAAAAAAATTAGGTCTTTTGGGAAAAAATCCATATCTTCAATATGAAAGGTCAAAATTTTCAATTGACCGTCGGCTTTTCCTCCCTGCTACATACACTTTAAGAATATATCATTAGATTTATATAATTAACTACGAGTACTGTTATATATCAAAAATTTGAAAAATATCAAATTTTTATAATTTGTCATAAAATTATATTGTGATTTTCAAAAATGAAAATTATTTGATATCAGAAAGACATGCTTCGTATTCAGAATGCAATTCGATAGGTCCGAGGTGCTCTCATGTCCCACAAAAAATACTGTCGAAACGCAATAAACGCTCATTTTAGATCCCTTAATTAAAAGGGCATTTCGTGATCCACAGCATCATCCTCCCACTTTTCTAAAAAAAAGTTTCTTGCAGATTAATTCGTTTAGCAAAGATATCGTGAAATTTGAATTTCGTTCTGGTATACCAGAACGAAATTATAACACATTGTCTATGGAGCAGTGTAATACACATAATCATGCATAGCATAACTCACAAACGCAAAATCGGAATCAACTGAAATTTTGGGAATAAGCTTTTTTCGTGGATATCTACTGAAACATGTCATAAAAAGAGGATGCTAGGATCCCGAAATACTCCTTTAATATTTAAGCTTGCAGATACGACATTCTTATCATCACGAAAGTGTTGAATGTAAGAAAGTCGTATATTCGCAGATACGACTTTCTTGCATTTAACGGGAAAACAGATATGCAGGATACGACCCTAAATGTATTAATTCATCTAATATTATTTTGTTCTAAGAATATCAGTAAAATTGAAGCGTGTACTAAAATCAACACTTTCATCCTGCACATTATAATAATATGACAATATAAGTGTGCTTTTTCATTTAATGACATAAAATTTGAAAAATATTGTAAGGAACACTTGAGGTTTTGACTTTTAAAACCTACATTTTGGTCAAAAAATGTGCTTGGATAGGTAGTTTTCAACAGATTTACCATATTCGCCTGGCTACAACATTGAATTGCCTGTTGACCTAGTGACGAAAAGTGTTTTCAGGGGAAAATGTTAGCTTTCGTTTGATATAAAGGAAATTCTGATTGGATGAAAGGAACACTTGAGGTTTCGACAAAAAAACAATCAAAGAGGCCCATTTTTCAGCTAGAAGCTCGATGCGATGCACTCAAACGTGTAGTGTAATCAAAGACTGTGTGGAGACAATTCACTGCTTGCTTGAGAGCTCTTGGACAAAAATGTGTGATCGAGGTGGAAACTGTGCGCATGATGGTTTATAAGAGAATCGTTTTTGTATAGAAACCTTTCCATATGTTCCTCTCTCTCTCTCCCTCCCCTTCTTCCTTTCTCTCTCTCTTCCCTTTTTTAGGGATCGCCATGCCAGATGAGTGCTCCACCCCCCTATGGCGACGGCCTTGCACAGGGTTTAAAGTTTAATAGAAATGAGGACCTTCAATTCTCATAGTTTTCTCCAATTCTCATCGCTTTAGAAAGAAATCTCATTTTAAATTTCACGGGTGTTTGTTATAATCGTTAAAAACTCACAAACGCAATATGGGAATAAATTACAATTTTGGGAATAAGCTTTTGTTGTAAATGTATTCTAAAACATAGGATAAAAAGAGGGTGCTAGAATCACGAAATACTTATTTAAAAGGCAATAATAACAATCTCGAATTTCTGTTTATTTAGAAATGATCACACTCTTACCGGAGAAGTTAAGATTGCGCTGTTTAAGAAACATTGTTTACGATTTTAACCAATATCTGTTTAAAGGCACATATTTTCTTTTAAACAATTTGGTTTAACAGATTTAAACAGAAAAGTTTAAGATCCGTTAACTTTTCACAAGTTAAAGCCTTTAAGCAAGTGGGTTAGTTACGGAAAAATCCTAGTTGTTTAAAGGGACATTTACAGATTTTGTGGGCATGGTCAACGGAAATGTTTAGAATGTTAATATTTTGATCTCATGATGTGGCGCAATCAACTTGAAATAACAAATGAAAATTGCAACAATATTTATTTTGACAAAACAGCATGATTTGTGAAAGTTATGAATTTATCATCACTAGGCCTATACTCAAAACTATATATGTGTGTGTGTGTGGGGGGGGGGGGTGGGGGGGGGGTGGGGGGGGGGGGGGGGGGGGGGGGGGGTGGGGGGGGTGGGGGGGGTGGATAAAGTGTTGATGAAAAGAAACTAAAAGAATAGGTTTGGTACGTTTTTCAACCTTCCTATTTATTTTATTATATCTTTTATGTCGCGCCTTTTGTGGATGTAAGGGCTTTGGCTTTGCAACAAAATAAATTTACCCCTTTTCTAGAAACCACCTTTGCAATCAAATTCGAGCCCATTTGTTTGCACTGCTTTATGTAACTTAGCTAATGCTTTCAAAATCAAAAAGAAAAATTGAAATATCTCATTTACTTTTTTAATTATGAATTTTTAAATAAATCCGGCAAAATGCCATTTTGAGCACTTCCGAAGTTACAACCTTTGTTAATTACAATAATTTTGTTTCAAACATAGTGATCCCAAAACAGTTCAATTTGGTTTTAATAAATTAAATTTTATATTGATTATAAGTTCAGATTTCCGGAAATTTTATAAGATTTTCCAAACGGGAAATATACGATATCTCCGGAAGGGAAGGTGGTATGAAAGTCAAACAACCACCAAAATGTGTATTTTACCCACACTATAATTACATGGCAATGACTCAATTTCAGCCAAAAGTGGATGTAAGGGCTTATGCAACAGAGCTCTTCATATCATGATGCAGTCATGTCTACAGTAGAATTCATCTCGACCTTTGCAGGACTTAAACCCCATTAAAAGCTATTAAACCAAGATAACACTCATTGAAGCAGCTCAACTGATTAAATCAGATCTTCTCTGGTTGTGTACAAGTGTCTGTTTTCAATGTGCGACATCGTAATAAAGCTGGTATTACAGCTTCAGTTGGGTAACCGATTATAAAGGAAACGAAAGGAAACAATGGTATGTGTACCATTGTTCACGAAATAACACAAAGACCTGCTTTTTTGTTAACCAGCATTCTTCAAAATGAGCAACATAATGATTGTTGACTTAACACAGTTTGGAAATAATTTCTTCATATTTTTGGTGTTATCTGTCGTTTACATATCCTTCCTAAAACACAAAAGTGCGACCCTCTCCAAACATCTAAATTAGCTAAAAATTTAGGACATGTTACAAAACTTTATTTTCTAGAACCTATTTAGAATAATTTAAATGTAGCTTTTACCGGTTTTTCCTTCAGAAGTGAGCGGCCCGATACCAATATTTTCGGTCAAATCTCCATTCAATTAACACGGGGAGTTGGCTAGCTATGCCTTGCCCTCACTCATATTTTACAAAAGTGCGACCATTTCTGAACATCTAACCTAGCTGTAATTTTAGGTCATGTTAGAGAAATATATTTGCTAGAAGTTTTGGAGAATAAATAAAATATTGGCTGGTTATTTTTCACACAGTGATGTTAACTAGGCAAGTGTCCATTCTCCCAACATACATCATTTGTTGAGGTCACACGTCAATGGTGAGAGCACTGTGTATTGCGTATAGGAAAACGGACAGTAACTGCAGTATGTGCATCCTAGATCTATATTAAAGGCGACTTATTTTGATTATTGTATTGTATTGTATTTGGCTTTATATTTCCCTGGAGTATCGGCGTTATGTTCGCGACCAAAAATATAATAATGGGCAAGGTCATAGTAGGGACATATCATGGTTTATTTTGGATACAAAAATACCATAATTATAGACTCAATTCTCATTCAAGAAAGAAATTAAATATGGAGACATATCAAATAAAGATATTAAGTGAAGAAATCATATTTCGAACGGTCAAAATGAGTTGTTTACATACACCAAGAAACATAAATTACTGTCTGTTCAATTAGATAGATAGAGATAGACAGATTTTATTTGGCAATTCAAAAAACATTATACAATACACCAGAACAGAATAAATGCATTAAAATACACCACACAACATTATTATAAAACAACATACAATGCTAAGGATAGCCCAAGAAAGCCATAAAAGGGCTTATTTCCATTGGGGTCCTTTATATAATAAAACATTAATTGCATAACATGTTATCAAGAATGTTCATTGTCTTGACCAACCAGGAGAATTACCTGAATGGTGATAATGTGGTAATGATAATGGTATTATTGTTTGGCGCCCTCGTCTCGTCGATTTGAAGCTTCAGGATATAATTCCTATGTATTTTCAGTTCATGTCACATTGAATCAAGCAGCGTGCATTACAGTTTGTAAGGGAGATTCCCTGAAAACCTGGTCCCGACTATACTTACTTTATTTGTACTGGCGAACACGTCGTTGTAAACCAAACTTTGATCATTTGGCATCTAAATCGTTTAACTGTGAAAGTTCTGAATATGAGAAAATTCCACCCGAAATTAGCCATTTTCCCATTGAAAACGGTGTAATAAATAATTAGTCGTGTTGAACCTCTAAAGACCATCCGCAAACCATATAATAGGGCTACGTTCAGTGACCGAATATTGTGGTCCATGGTTGAAAAAGCTTAGCTGAAGCCTGCCTGCTCCCTTGGCTGATAGCTATCTAGTATGTTTTCTAGTCGGTTTGTTAATATCCTTGTGTACAGCTTGTACAAGTTTAAGAGGAGACTGATGGGTCTATAATTATTTAGGTCTTGCTTGTCCCCCTTCTTGTGCAGAATAATCATAGTGGCTTCTTTCCACTGTGTTGTCACTCTCCCCTTTTTACATACATATTGTATACAGCTTTGCTAATTCCTTGGTTATGATGTCCTCTCCTTCCTCTTTCCTTTCGTTGGCTACAAAGAAACAATATTGCTCCAAAAACAATCCTATCAAAGTTAAACTATACATTAGCTCCCGATAGCGATCAGGGCCTGAAGAATGAGGAAAATTAATGGGTAAATATAACGGGTGACGGGTTGTTCTTAGGGCTTAAAAAACATCAAGACCGCAGGCCCGGCAGGGCTGAGGCCGGAGACTCCCATGGTGAGGACTTGCAACTAATGGAGTTCCAATATATAATGGCCCCGCAGTGCAAGAAAGCAAGAGCAACTTTAATGTAACGTTGATTAACAGAGGGCGTCAGTATAGTCACCCTAAACTGCTCTATAGTCACTGTTATAGAGACATATGTAAACTGACTATATACGACAGTTCAGTTAGGAGACCAGGTTGCTTTTTAGGGGATCAAAAACAATTGATGTCCAAGGTTCCAACTTTTCTACCCCACCAAATTATTTATGAACACTACCTCAGCAATGATAACAATAATAGTGTAAAAATGGTTCACGAAATGGCATTAAATTTTGGCATAGCTGTATTTTTTGATACAGCAGTATTGATTTATTTCGCCAAGCTTATTAAATATTTAAATTACATTTCTGAAGACAACTCTCCTCAATGGTTGGTGGTGTAGAGGGATGAATGTTTCATAACCCAAGAGTCACGGTTTCGACTCCCAACTCTGCTGGCTAATCCCGATCAAAAATGTTTATTTTTTTCAATCATATATAACAACTTCAATGATTATTTAGCCTATTTGCACTCACTTTTGCACTCAATTTTCTGTGGATGTTCCTTTTAAAAACATTCTCCCTATGGTATACAGCCTGTCTCAAAAAAAGTTGTGCAAGTGAAAAGCGCCCTCTTTGGAAATTAGAAAATACCGTTGTGACATGATGCTTACATCAACGTCACGGGCGTAGTCTTAGCTCTCAAATACCGTTTGTTCTGTTCAATTTGCTTGTTTTAATCTCGAGATATGCTTAGTTAACGACGAAAGGGTAAAATCACAACTGTGCCACTTTTACTAGGGAAGAGAGTTTTGCATGTAAATCAGCGATAGCATCAAGTTTATCAAGAGTTCCTTCGTGAAATCAAAAGAATGCATCAATTACACAATACAAATTTTTTTTACTGCTTTTACTCTTTTATCATGATGCAGGAATAATGATTCTCTTTTTCCACAGAAAATATAAATAAATATTTCACATTCTGCTGTAAAATTAAATACATGTGCACGTCAATGATTTTATCATGGTAAATACTGTTCTCTTAGTCACTCAAGACATGTTAAAAGACACACAAATATTGCACACTAAGGTCCGTATGCACAAAAGAGTTAGAGAGTGTCTAAAGTTAGTCTAACTGAAATCAAGTTCCACCGGGAATGGTCCTTTACTCTTATTTCCTTCCTAGAGTAGCTAGCAAATTCTAAAGATTTTAATGCAACGTTCAAAAATAATTTGCCCCTTTCGTTGTTAAATAAACATATCTCCAGATTGCAATAAGCAAAGTGAACAGAACAAACGTCATTTGAGAGCTAAGACTGCGCCCTTGACGTTGATGTAAGCATAATGTCACAACAGTTTTTTCTAATTGCCAAAGAGGGCGCTTTTCAATTGCACAATTTTTTTTAGACAGGCTGTATATCGGCAGATTGGTACATGAGAGAGTCCTTAAGAAGAAGGAAAAAGATTTCACCAAGCAAAATCGATTGGCATGTTAAAGCCCATATTGTAACATTTGCCGATAAGGACGCCCTCAATATTTGTCAAAATTATATGTTTTTTACACAATTGTAATGGTCTTTAGTAAAATAATATAGCCTACAAAAATCCAGACTTTAGGTGCAGTAGTTTTGACAAAATCATTGTAAAACAATTAAACTGCACTCAAAAATTACCCCTCGTTTTTAGTAAAATTATGTCAATATATCATAATTTTGAAAAAGAGCTTCTACTTCATGTTATTGTGTGTAACTGTAGTTGAAAATCATATAACTGTACATATTATTTTGGAAACGGCTTCGTTGTTTGATGTGGGCCGGTCAATAAATGTAGGTAATGCATGTTGATGGTTCCCCAACCTCAAAGCGCGCAATTTTTCTTTTTGCCACAAAATTCATTATTTTGGTGAAAATTGATTTTTTTGTTTGTTCTCCAAATCCTTGAAGAAAAATTCATTTCTTATCATTTCAAAAAGCAATCACATCCTTTTGATATGATATTTTCAGATCAGTTTGGGCAATATATGATTAATAATGTCATTTTTGCTTTTTACCTCATCACATCACGTTGGACAATACATTCGATTCTGAAGAACTTTACAAGGACCAGGTCCCCTGCACACCGACACCGCCTGGCTAATAATTATTTGGTGCAGAAGGGACACTAAAATGAATACACGGGATCGATACACGTGAATTGCTATGCACGATTTTGATATCAGACGAAAATCTTCTGATACCGGGTTAGAAAATGATGAATATCTCCCGTCATGATTTTTTTCTCAAGAAACCAGATTTGGTCTCATAAACTTGGAAATACGTGTTGAACAGATATGATAGTCGCTAGAATGCGCTTTGAAAATTGGCCGTGCGCTTTGAACTCAAAATTTGACCATTTTATATTGCGTTGGTCCTGTTATGGACTACAGCGTGCAGCGTGTAGTACAGCTGCACTCACTGTAGTCAGTATAAAAGTCGATGACCATTGACCTCAATGGGGTATACAAGCTTAATCACGCACAACCAAGATCGATTACCCGGCTATTGTGAGTAGCCTTAGTTATGTCCCTCGACTAATTATTAGTTTAAAAGAGCTTTGGTTTGAACCAAATGGCTAATCGTGGCTGTGGATTTAACCTACCATGGCGATTCCTGCCATGAAGATATAGGGTCGAAGACACTGTGCCCTGTAGGGGGCATAGCTAATGGCGTGTGAATTTTAATATAATTGGTCTTTCCCATCTTATCATTCTCACACACATAATTCATGTTTCAACACATTTTCACAAAAAGGGGATATGCTATGAGTACTCTTACTGAGTGTATGTTGATATTGACACCATACTCCCTCCGGGCAAAAAAGACGTATGAACAGGTTTCATGCATGATGTGGTCATGATCGGAATAAAGATTTAAAACCGATGGGCTATCGCCCACTTGGTTTCGTACAAATGTTGAGAGAAATAATAATTCCTTTAAAAATATTACTAACCACAGTTTATGTTGTTTATATTATTGCAGATACATGTAATAAAATCAAAATATAGCAAAGACGAATAACGAATACATATTCAAATTCTTTCCGTTTAGGGAGGAATTCATTGAAGGAAGTACTACTGTTGGTTTGCCACAAAATATGTTCTGTATAAAAGAGAATACAAATATTGATCAGACGCTCTGCTTCTTATATTCTCTGGGAAGTGCAAAAAAAAACATCTCTGGAACCTATTACCGGAGGTAAAAAGAATTGATCTTCAAATTTTCAAAACTGTATTTTAGCCGCAAATAAGATTACTGTGCCGGAGTTACCATTAATATTGTGTTTATTTTGCTATGTATTGTATACTGATATATTTTTTTGTTTAACATCTTTACATATTATTGGTCGAACTTTGTTACGCGTGAGATGATTGGCTGTTTGTGATTTCTTACTCTGTGATTCGTCAATTTGAGACGTGTAAGATGCAATCTTACGCGACGTTTATCATTAAAGAGCGAAGTGTAGAAAAGAGTTATAAAAAGTGCAATATTATTGGCAATAGCGGCATTCTATTCAATTCGAAATGCGGGAAACAAATAGACGATGCTGACTTCATATTAAGGTAATTATTTCACATTAACATTGTTTAACCCTAACCGGCCTGATTATTACAAAATACTACAAACAACTTCACTGCGCGTGCGTGCATCCCACCGGATGAGATGACGCAATCAGCCTTAGTGCTATATAGGCACGCTTCCATTGGCCCGGCCAGCCCAAGATCCGTGGCTAAGTGTTGGCGACCTAGTGCTTGGCATGCGAGGGGTCTCGGGTGCGAATCCCACCCAGAGCAAACAACTTCTTTGTTTGTTTTCTCTCTTTATTCGTCCCTTCTTCCCCTTCCAGTCGCCAAAAAGCCCTTCGGCCGTTAGGGTTAATCGCCCTCTTGTTTTTCCTTGGTGCTGCTGATAGCTGAGATACACAACGTTCGCAAGCAACGCAATCATACTAAGTATAGGGTATAATTTCAATACTTTTAGCAATTATTGTAAACCCATACAGGTATCTGTTTCAAACCAATCTTGAGAGAATTATCCATAAAAGACTTTCTATATTTGGTTTACTCTTTCGTTTGGGTAGATCTTCTTTATGGTCATTCGCATGTAACGTATTACATCCCGTATTAACAACATATATACACATATCTGGACCTCTCGAAGGCATTCAAGTAGTTTTATATCTGATAAAAAAGCAAGTTAAATCCTCAGGCAAATCAAATAATTATTGTGATTTTAGGACCTCTAATCCTTATTTTGTACACCTGTACCAATAATTTGTTGCCACCGTACAAGAACCTTGCCACCCCTTTTAACACTATTGATATGCTGTATAATATGTAACTTTACTTCTTTTTTTAAAAGATGTAATCTACCAATCTTGAAAGGATTCGAAGATGATGTTGGTATACACACTGATCTCGTGACAGCAAATCCGTCGATGTTCAGAGAAAGGTAAATCAATAACAAAAAGAGGACGCTACCAAATATTGAAAATAAGACTTTTGACCTTTGCTCTACAGCACTATGTAGTGATATATGAATGACCAAGTGGTCCAAAAAATGTGTAAGACAAACGTGTAAGACAAAATGTGTAAGACAAACGTGTAAGGTTATACGTGTAAGATTTCATCTTATACGCGTAAGATTGCATCTTACACGTCTCAAATTGACGAATCACAGAGTAAGAAATCACAAAACAGCCAATCATCTTCTTATACGCGTAAGATTTGCATTTTAGTGATCGAATATACTTGATATTATTGGCGGCGTACCGAGGACAAGGAGAGCTTGTAATATAGTAAACGAGACATTTTCGTAATTTGTATGAGTGCTACTCGTAGTTTAAGCTTTAATAAATTTTAGTACAAGATATATACTATGTCTGCATGAAAAGGGTAAGGCATGACTGATGAAAGTGATGTACCGTACAGATGTATGTATTATAAAAAGTGTTGACAATACAAATTACAATGGCATACAATATCATTTGAGACTCATTTTTATATGTATATTCTGGCGCGCTTTCACATGTCAATATTCATGGCATTACGTGTCAGTCTGAGACGTCGTATGTACCAGTCACATTGGAATACCGTCCATCCCTAATAGGCAATTCTTACGCGTATAAGAAATGTTATAGCCAGATTTGATTGGTCGAATATGAATACGCATAACATGATAGGTTATTTGGGTTTAAATATGGGTTCTTCATATATGATTCGTCAATTTAAGCATCCCGCTAGATTTTAACACGTATAAGCTGCGATCTTACACGTATAAGATGCAATCTTACACGTGTAAGATGCCATCTTACACGTGTAAGGTTACACGTATAATCTTACACGTTTTTTGGTCCACTTGGCCATTCATAGTGATCTAATGGAAAACGCTTAAAAAAGTGTCACTCCTGAAGTTGTTTTGAAGAGTTTTTATTAGTAGTATTGTAGTACATCCATTACCAGGGCCGCCGAGACCTGCGACATAGAGACTTTTTGAAGCCCTTGACTAATAAGAGACCTGCATTATCCCATATATGGTGCATTACATCAATTCCCAATTCCAAAAATAGTGCATGAAATCACCACAAGCCAATCCGATCAATTACTCTGTACACATAGTTCTAAAAATAGCACATTACCTCAACCCAAACCAATCAGACACTGTACCCTGATTTTTGGCACCGTGCCAGCACTTTACTACTGTGGTAATTAAGTAATCATGACCATTATTAGAGTATTATCCAAATGTCTCCAGAACTTTCTCCATATTACTGGATATGAATTTCTTGATCACTTTAATCATTAACCTTCTAGAATATTCCATGTACAAACAAATGGAGATAAATCTCAAAACAAGTGAAAATTAATGTTTGATGACAAAATGTATACTTTCAATGAATAGTATGGAATATTTGGGGGCAGATAACAATGGGCTGTGCTGATGCAGGTATTGACATTGCCGGAATTCAAGAACATCGTCTCATTACGCAAGGCCAACTGATGAACTTTGGTCAGACGATAGGAACTGGGTTTTAATATTCAGTTCTGCTACCAAGCAAAGGCATGGAGGAGTGGGTCCAAGCACATTCACAGATGTCTTCAGAGTGCTGAAGCTGTTTCCGAGGGGATACTATTTTTAACATTCCATGGTAACCCCCAGCTTAGCATCACTGTTGTATATGCACCATATTCTGACAAGGAGGAATTCTATTCATCTCTATCTGACCACCTGGATGGTGTAAAAAGGCACAACATCCATCTTATTCTCGGCGATTTTAATGTCAGAATAGGAACAGATAGTCATATTTCCCATCCTTGGGTCATTGTTCCATACTGCTACCATGATTCAACTAATGACAATGGTGAGCGTCTGGTCAACATTTGCTAGGAGTACAATCTCAGACCGGCCCAAATGAGATTCCCCGACCCAGGAACCGTCTCTGGACTTGGACCCATCCAGCTGGATCAACCCATGCACAGTTAGATCACATTCTAATAAACAGCAAGTGGGTAAATTCTCTCCGCCACTGTCGAGCATACATCTCAGTAGAAGTGGACTCCGATCATCGTATTGTGAGCATCCGTCTAGCTGCCAGTCTGCGAACAAGCAAAGGAAAACCTTGCAAGAGATCAAAATTCAATTGGAAGAAGTTGCAAGATCCGGATACAAAGGAGGGATTTCAGCTTGAGCTACTAAACAGATTCCAGGTTTTGAGCATGGATGACGCTACACCCATCTCTTATAGGTATGAGACCTTTGAAACAGCGGTTCGTGAAACTGCTGAGAGAGTTATTGGAAAGCAAGAGCCATGCGGAATGCCATGTTGGGTATCAGATGCAACCATCAGATCAGACTTAAACTTGAAAGGGATGAGGCCAAAAAGCGGTACTCAATTTCAAAGTCTCATCAATGTAGAGAAAGTTGAAGGAACTTGAACACCAGCCTTAACAACTCTTATAAATCTGATGAGCTTGCTACCCTCAATAAGCAGATGGAAGACCCGAAGCTGGCCGATGAAATGGGGCATTACTCCACCACGTGGAAAATCATACATTCGCTTTCTGTGAAGAACTCAAGGAAAGGGGTGAAAGTCAAAAAGAGAGATGGATCAGCCCCAACCATTGAGCATGAACTGCTTGAGGAATGGAAGGAATATTTTAGCTCACTTCATATCAGCGACAGTGGCACAGCAACTTCCTGCACCAGCTGTTGGATATCTTCCTATTATCACTGAGCCCCCAACTCGTGAAGAAGTAGTCGAAGAAATAGCAGCCATGATTTACAGATTAGCTTGACCAAGTGGTCAAATTTATTGACTTTAAAAACCAAACAAACAGGTTATCGTCAAACAAAAGCACACACAAAAGCATAAAAGTACAAAATTAATACTATAAATTAAGCCATGAAGACCAGCAGCATTGGACTGTGCTATAACTGCTGAAGCACTTCAGGGAGGAGGGGATAGCATGATTGATATGATTCTCAAATTCTGTGTGGAAGTATTCTCAACGCTGACAATGGGTCACAAATGTAATCATTCCTTTACCAAAGAAAGTCGACCTCTCTCTCTCATGACAAACTACCGTGGTATTTCGCTTATGTCAATTGCCGCAAAAGTGTACAACAAGATCTTTCTGAACAGGATTCAACCTCACATGCACATTGATCCTTTACTGAGAAGCAATCAGGCTGGCTTTAGATCAAGTCGCAGCTGTGCCCAGCAAATACACATTTTGAGGAGGATCATGGAAGGCTTCAAGGAGTACCAACTTCCCTTAACAGTCACTTTTGTGAACTTCATTACGCATTACGGCATTACGGAATACTAAAGGTTGTGGTCAGTGCCATCCAGGTGCTCTACAAGGACTCCAATAGTGCCGTTATGGTAGATGGAAGTATCTCATAGCCTTTCCAAGTAACAACTTGAGTGCTTCAGTGTGATGTGTTGGCACCATTCCTGTTCATTATCCTGGTAGACTACCTTCTGAAGAAATCAACTTCTGGAATTGACGCTGGAATACCCTACCCACGTCGGCCAAGCAGGTATCCTGCTAGGATGCTGAATGACCTGGATTTTACTGATGATATTGCCCTGTTGGAATTTTCCATAGCTCGCGGGCCCAGTCACAGCTTACTAGGACTGCAACTGCAGCAACAGATCTAGCGCACCTAAGACAGAATGACTGCAAACTGTAACGCCCATCCAGCACGAGAAGTCTATGGTAGTACCATCAACCATGTCACAGACTTCAAGTATTTGGGTTCCAAGATGGGCTCTAGTGTTGGAGACATAAAAAGAAGAAAAGCACTAGCCTGGGCAGCTTTCTGGAAACTGGAACGCCTTTGGAGAAGCCCATCCCTGCCAATCGAAACAAAAATCAAGCTGTTTGAGACAACTTGTGTTACTGTCTTTCTGTACGGGTGCGAGTCATGGGTAATCACCAAGGACAAAGCGTGTGGATCAGATTCCAAATGAAACCATCTACAATCTGACCAACACCACTCCACTGGTTGCCAGTGTCAGGATTCATTAACTCAAATTTCTTGGCCATATACAGCGTCTTGAAGACGACAAGCCTGTGAAAGAATATGCCCTTTATATTCCACCACATGGGAAGAGGAAACCGGGACGGCCGCGCACACTGTACTTACAGTATGTCCAGCACCTCCCAGATATAAGGGATGCTGCTACCAAACGAAATAGTTTCGCTTGCCCAAGATCGCAATAGTTGGAGAAAGCTTGTAGTCGCCAGCTCCGCAGCCGACTGATGATGATGATCAAAACTATCATGCATCCTTTAACACAGTGTCATCAACTTTTTTGACTATCACAACATGCATTAAACTTTTTCATAATATACTTCAAACATGTAATTCAAAAGGTTTACTGCACAGTGAGTGCACTCTTTGCTTAACCAAAATTTTACAAATAATACATGTTTCTTAAATACCCATTCAGTGATCCCAGCGAAAGTATAAAAAATCAACATTGTTTATAAATTGCTTCAAAGTGAAGGATATGTCATTCAAATTGTCATTTGGTATTTTTGAAATGAAAAATCTGGCAAAAAAATCAAGAAAACAGCAGTATTGCCGACGTTGCAGCCCATTCAAATACACGTAGCTAATTTATATACTGTCAGTATGTAAATTACAGATTCATGTAAATTCCCTATTTTTTTCATAAATAAACAGCTTTCGGCTGAACCACATTTATGACAATGATAAAGGTACCAAAATCTGAATTTTGATCATTTTTACGATCGTCCGGATGAGCAAATCACTGAATGGACCTTTAATATTATACTTGCAGAAGTATTTTGCATAAACTATACAAAGTCCTCAACTTTTATTAAAGGAGTATTTCGTGATCCTGGCATCCTCTATTTATGCCATTTTTCATTAGATATCCACGAAAAAAACCTATTCCCAAAATTTCAGTTGATTCCGATTTTGCGTTCGCGAGTTACGCATTATTATGTGTATTACACTGCTCCATAGACAATGCGTTGTAATTTCGTTCTGGTGCACCTGAACGAAATTCAAATTTCACGATATCTTTGCTGAACGAATTAATCTGCAAGAAATATTTTGTACATAAACATTATTTAGCCAGAGGTTTCCAGTGATATAAAAATCTCAACTTTTTTTGAGAAAAGTGGGGGGATGAGGCTGTGGATCACGAAATGCCCCTTTAAGTAACGCGCAGGAAGGATTGTCAAATAACAAACTCGCGTTTCTTGACTGTTTAGTGTCCGTGGAAGAAGATCGCTCCCTTACTGTGTCTGTTTATCGAAAACAGACACACACGGACCAGTACCTTCAATTCGGTTCCAATCACCCGCTCATTCAGAAACTCGGCGTGGTCAACACCTTGTTCCACAGAGCTGAGTCGATCATCACCAAAGACTCAGATAAGATTGCTGAACAACAACATCTTCGCAAAGCGCTGGGTAACTGTGGTTGCCAGGACTGGGCCATAAACAAGGCCTTGAACAAGGACAGCAATAAACCCACCGCCAATAGCACGAATCAGACGGGGAGAACAACAAGTATTACCATCCCATATCACGGAGACTTATCGGAAAAACTCAAAAGAATCTATCGCGACCACGGAATTACCACCCACTTTAAACCAACGAACACGATCCGCCAGTCCTTAGTGCATCCCAAGGACAAGCAGCCCAAGGGGAGGATCAGTGGAGTGGTCTACGGGGTCCGCTGTTCCGAAGAGCATGCCTGTCAAGACTCTTACATAGGAGAAACCGCCCAACCTCTTCACAATCGCATGTTACAACATCGCAGAGCCAGCTCAGGTGGAAACGACTCATCAGTGTATTTACATTTGAAAGCCACCGGACACCATTTTGACACCAAGGATGTCCGAATCCTAGATCGCGAGCATCGTTGGTTTGAGCGTGGAGTGAAAGAGGCAATCTGGGTGAGGGCTGAGCAACCATCCCTCAACCGCGGTGGCGGTGTCCGGGCCAAACTATCACACGGCTGGGACAGGATCATAAAGGACATTCCTCGTCGATTGTCATCAATACTGGAAGTGTCCGGTACTCAAGGTCATTTGCATCACAACCCAGCTGAAGACTGAAGGTTTCAGTCGCAACGTCGGTTCGTCCGTCAAAAAATAGGTATGTCTGGTTGACCAGATTTAAATTAAATCTTAACCCCTTTAAGTAAGTTAACATTAATATCCATCTTCAAACATGTATTTCAAAACGTTTACTGCACAACATCCAAAATACATACAAAAAAAATCCTATTATCGATTTAAATAACATGCGTGATGTAGCCTTATCAAATGTTGATTTTACAGCGTCATTAACTTTTTATGACAATCACAAGATGCATTCAACTCCGGGGGGCACTTCAATTTGAAATGGATATAGGTGTAGAGCTGGCACTTTCGCACTAAGGGGCATTCGGTGAGAGCAAAATGTAAAATATAATTATGGGGTCATTGGGTGAGAGCATGATTTTTGGCATTCGGTGAGAGCAAAAAATGTAAAAATATGGGGTCATTGGGTGAGAAGCATGACCTGTTTTAAATGGAATCTTTGGGTGAGAACCGAAATAGCGCCACAGAAACCTCGAAAATCAAATTTCTAGTTCTAAATGGCTTCAAATTTCTTTGTTTTTTCAAAATAAGTAACAAAATCTGTGTTAAATGAAAGTTGCTGTTCAAACTAAACTTGTAAGGGTCTTTGGGTGACAGATCAAATGGAAAAATAGGGGGTCTTCGGGTGACAGAGCACGTGTTCGTAAAAAAAATATGGGGTCTTTGGGTGACAGCGATGCTGAAAAAGGCGGTCTTAACAGCCCTACATACGCGTCACCTCCAACTATTCAATTACACTTGAAACTTAATGGAAATTGTATGTTGAATATAAACATCAACAAACTAACAACATGCAAATGATATACTTGCAATATTTTCAATATTTTAACTCCTTTACTGCAAAATTAGTGCAGTTTTTGGTTATACACAAGTAAGGAAATGCTACATATTTAACACTCATGATACACATCGAGGGTTCAGAACCAGAAAGCCGTAACTTACTATGACCAGCTCGCACAAAATAAACCATAAAGTTGGCTACTTGCTTTGGTCTTCAAAAATCAATATAGCTAAATATCTGATAATATCTTAATATCCATCACTTACCTAGTAAAAAAAAAAAATCGAAAAATTATTCTATATATAAGTTCCTAATATCCAAATATCTGATATATTAGATATTTTAGATAATATCTAAATTATCCGATATTTTGGATAATTTATATAATAGGTAAATATCTGATAATATCCACCACTTACCAGGAAAAAAATATAAAACATCTTAGTTCCTAATATATCCAAATATCCTATATTTTGGATAATTTAGATAATAGCTAAATATCTGATAATATCTTGATATCCATCACTTACCGGGATAAAAGAAATCAAAAATTGTCTATGTTCCTAATATCCAAATATTGGATATTTTAGAACATATCTAAATGATCAGATACTTTGGATAATATCTGAAATATCTGATATTTTAGATAATATCTAATATATCAGATAGTATAGCTAAATAGCTGATAATATCTTAATATCCTTTTTTTTTTAAAGTTCCTAATATCCAAATATCTGCTATATTAGATAATAGCTAACTAGCTAATTGTCTAAGTCCCAAATATCCCAATATCTGATATATCGGATATTTCAGATAATATCTAAATTATCCGATATTTTGGATAATTTAGATAATAGCTAAATATCTGATAATATCTTAATATCCATCATTTACTAAGTAAAAAATTTTCAATACAAATTTTATAAGTTCCTAATATCAGATACTATCTGAATTATCAGATATTTTGGCTAATTTAGATAATAGCTAACTATCTGATATATCGCATAATTTAGATAATATCGAAATGATCACATAATTTGGATAATATCTAAAAAAACCCTGCTATATCTGATATTTTAAATATTATCTTAAATATCAGATAGTTGAATCGTTAAAATTGCAACTTTTTACTTGGGGGTTTGATGGTTTGAGGCGCATAACTTGGTCAGTTCAGTCGATTTTCACAAACAGGGTGTGAAATTTGAAAGCAAAGTCCAATTAACAAAATGTATATTTCATAATAATTTAAAATTATCAGGTTGTTGAACAGCAAAGATGACTACAACTGACGAGTTTTTTTTTGTGCCTGGTGTAGATCGTTTGGTGGTGCAACGGTAAAAAAAAAATTGTGCAGGAAATATCTGTTAAAAGCTTTAAAGCGTCATCATGGTCGCAGCCAGGATGAGAATTTGAACAGTCGCAGACAGATAAATTTGTCTAGCGAAATCGTGTGCCCGTCCTGTCTTCCATATATTTGCCATTAGCAAATATTACATAAGAATGAGAAAATGGGCAAATTGTTTGGCATCAAGAGCAGGGCCCAAAATGAAGTTTGAGCAAGTTTAACTGATGAAGTCGCCATAATATTCGAAATTCGTTAGCTGAATCATGATATGTTTCAGTTGGTATATTCGAATCATAGTAATGATAGGGTATATGAGTACCGTTTGCAGTCTCAGCAAATGGCCAAAATCCAAATAGATGGGTCTCTTCACAAATATTCATAAAAGATGTTGTCATGTAGAATCCTGTAATGATAATAAGAAATAATTGTTCTTGTTAATTTTAGCTGATATATTGCACGCTTAAAAATGGCTCCGCTACCACTTCAGAAACTTCCCTGGCTATTATTTTATTTTTACATAACTGAACGGCAGCTGTTATAGCAGGGGGTTTAGGTAATACCTGGTGGGGGGGGGGTGTCTATAGCACACAAGAATTGTGTTTTCTGCGATTACGTGTATAAAACACGTATTTTTTTGGCCGGATTTGTTGGAAAAAACGAGCAATATAAATGCATAACCCGCAATGAAATCATGATATGTGGTGAATCAGAATCATAGTACATGTAGTGATAGGGTACATGAGTACCGTCTGCAATCTCAGCAAATGCCCAAAATCCATACAGATATATTGGCAGCGGAATCGGGGGGTTCATGACCCTCCTAAATTTTTAGGTGGGGATTCGACCCCCCCTAAAATCATAATAGAAGAAAAAATGAAGCAATACCTCTGCATCTTCATTTTAGAACAAAAAATACCAAGTTTTTGGCCCAAATATGCTAAAATTGGCATTTTGCGCACACTGGCCCGTAAAATAGCAGAACACACCTTCATTTGGGGCGTAAATAGTGTTAAATTTTTCGCGCGCAAAAGAAGTTACAAGAAAACTGTAACAAAATATGTTCGTCCCCCGACTTCACCCACACCCCCAACATAACCGGCCATTATTTTTGCACAACTGAACGGCAGCAATTAACACTACACTCTAAATTTTCAGAAATTTTAGTGCTAGTATACTAACACATATTTGTCCCAAAAATACAAACGCATACAACGCATGTATGCTATGTGTTAGTAGGCCTAAACTAGCACGTAAACACTAACACATAGTTGTCCCAAAAAACAAACACATACAATACATACACATTCTAACCGTTAGTACACTAACACATATACATTCTGAGTGTTAGTAGCACATAAACACTAACACATAGTTGTCCCCCAAAAAAACACATACAATACATACACATGCTAACCGTTAGTACACTAACACATTCTGAGTGTTATTAGCACATAAACACTAACACATAGTGTCCCAAAAAACAAACACATACAATACATACACATGTTACCCGTTACTACACTAACACATACACATTCTGAGTGCTAGTATACTAGCACATACAGACTAACACATAGTTGTCCCAAAACAAGCACATACAATACATACACATGCTAACCGTAAGTACACTAACACATACACATTCTGAGTGTTAGTATACTAGCACATAAACTAACACATAGTTGACCCAAAAAACAAACATAATACGGTATGCTATGTGTTAGTACACTTGCACATAAACACTGACACATAGTTGTCCCAAAAAACCCACATACAATACATACACATGCTAACCGTTAGTACACTAACAATAGTTGTCCCCCCCCCCCAAAAAAAGAAACTAACCGTTGCACATACACATTCTGAGTAAAACATTCGATCGTACTGTTGTTTTCAATATGAGGACCCGTTGTCTGGCTGTTAATAATTGAGAAGTTTGATATTTTGCGTGGTCTTGACTGTTTAAAGCCAATGTGGACTTCACGTACACAGAACTTATTTAGTTGAAAGGCTTAGCTACCATCTGATACCCTTTATTTTTTGGTGGGGTGAAATTTTATTCAGGTTTTAGTTCAGTAAAATTTGCTAATTTTCGACTACACATTACCATTTAAATTCAGTTTTTCAAATAATTTACTGATATGTAGATGTAATGGTCCTTTACCTGCTGAAACATGTAGTTCTTTCAACCAATTTGTCATTCAAAGACAAAAAAAATCTAATATTTGAAAGGACCATTTTCAGTCATCTCATGGAAATAGTAGATGAGAAGGAACCACAACGAACCATCATCAAAGTTCCAAACACATTGGCGACATGTACCGGTACATTCACGTTTCTATACACTTTAACCGCTATTGTTATATCATAATCCTCGGGATTATATCCCAACACGATGGTCATCGGTGACGTAACATTTCTATGACATGACATTTTCAATTCTTAGGCTGCAGTTAAGCGACCATTGCTTATAGACTATGCGGCCTTGTGAGCAGGAAAGGGCGGGAATATGAATGCACTATGAGCGTGTTTATAGTGGTGTACGGTATTTATACGGTATTCTTATACGCATACGGGATTAGAATGGAATGTGACTTATCCGTTATCTCGACTGTTTATAGTGGCAATCAATAGAGCTCAATAGCGCTATTCTGAATCCGAGGTGGTTGAACTCAGCGTGTTCGAGGTCACCGCAATGCAATGTGGGAGACACAAATATGATGCCAGTTTCAAATAGTTTGCCGTGGAAACGATACCGGCCTATTTTTTAAACATAATTGCTACAGTACCGTACCATTTTGTAGGTGATGTGTTATTACAGTGACAAATTTGAGCTCGGAGAGTTATTTTACCCTGCTCCACTTCCTTGAATAACGGTATCGTTAATCCCTGTATGTTTATAGTGGCCGTATACGGAATGAATGTACTGCAATATCCATCGATATCGAAGGATATCAGTTCCGTATAATATGTGCGGCAAATAGCGCTATTGGTCTGTTTATAGTGGCGACCAATACCGTATAAGATGTACTTATACGCTAAATACCGGATAATCTGGCTCACTATAAACACGCTCTATGGGACATAATTGGGATAACATAGCCAAAAATAATGCCTTGTGGGAAGGATTACCAAAATCGGAAGTAGAAAGTCATATATTTGAAACATTTAGGGGCAAATTTACCTATGTGGGAGGTCTGGGGCTCATATGAAGGCAATTTGATAGAATTGATTTTCCGTTTGTCTTATGATAGAATCTGTTCCCATTTTTCGGAAACAACCGGAACAACTTGTTTTATACCTTTACATTTTAATTAAATTTGGGGTCAGCGAAAATACGATTATCCTTACAAAATGTAAAACTTTTTCAAAAGTGCCTTTAGTCGAAAATACAACATATTTTAATTAAAATTCCCAATATTTGAATTGTTTTGACTTCTCTGCATCTGAAAATGTAGAAACTTGTTGCAAATGTTTACAGAATCCAGTCTAAATGAACGTTAAAAGTGCGCTTTATCAACCAAGGTCACAACAACCGGTTCAAAATTTGTTTGTTCGCAAAGATTTATCGCTATGAATTTCCAGTTATGCTACCAAATCACGCTGATGGCGAGTGTCCTCAAAAGATAAATTTGTTGAGTCCTCTTCCTTTGTAATGAAGAATATATAAGAGGGATTAGTCACAGGCGATCGATTTCGTTGTGATTCCCCGGGGTGATTCCTTCTCATCTACTATTTCCATGGTCATCTCCAAAATACTAGCGAATCCTGTAAAACGAAAATCGAGGCCGGTCAATCTATTTAAACCGTATGGCCTGTACGTAAGCATTTGTTGGAACTGCCGGTGACTAAGTCCGCTTTATTGGGCGATTTATCGTAGGTCAACCAGTAATGGTACGGACTTATGTTTTACCGGAACTATCAAGGGTTACACCAAATGCGGAAGGATTTAGTGCAGCCTTCTAACTAGTGATTCAAAGGAAGGGTAACTGCAACTTTTGGCGCCTGTATGATTATTCCTTTGTAATATCTTTAAAAATATTGGAATTTTGAATTGTCTAACGTGTTTTTTCCTAATAAATGACCCATAATGAGTGTTTTATGTGCCAGTCATGTTGCTTGTATCACATTGCACCCAATTGGGTCTCTAACATGCAGTACTAATAAGAATTATGAGGACTTGAAGCCCTGCAATTTAAATGGTTTATGCCTTTATCATGTTTATGCATAATAAATCTTACAATGTATTTATAAATGAAATAATCCTCTCAACCTCCCCGATGTGCAATGTCTTCCTGCTGTTGTACCACATCTAAGTTAAATTCTTTCTTTCTTCTTACCTGTCGTTATTGGATTCGGATGTCCCACTGCCCTCCACAAATGACTCACAGCTATAAAATTCTCCGGGTGACCAAAAACCATCTTCTGTTTGTGAGCTGCATCCAAATGTGCAGCTTTAACTGCCATACTCCATGTAGCCGATACCCCAAATGCGGGAACCCATACACCATCACCATAAACACTCAAAGTTTCAAGAAATTCACGCTTGCTAGCTTCTGTTGACAAACTATCAAACCTGCATGTGAACAAAATTTTAGGATGTACCGTAATATTATACCTGGGACCAATATAGTCGTCAGCCCTGATAGTCAGAGGCTTCAAAACGTTTCTATTTCGCAGATCATGGCGGCCCTGGTAGCTCCTAGTAAAAGATGTATTACTTTAGGATGGTAACAAAACTACAACAAAACATCGACATCTGTCTTCTTTTTAATTTTAATAATCAAGAGAATTTGTCATAAATTATCCAGAGAGTATTCGTCTGTTTGATGCTCGTGGTTTTCGTTGGAAGTTTACTCAGTAAGTAATTATTGATGACTAAGATGCCCGGGCTAAGATGTTCCAAATAAATTCATATTACCTCCCCTCTCCCCCGGACCAATGTCCTTCATCAGTCAGTATATGATATGAGAGTGCCAAATATATGGAACATGGGCATTGCATATAGGATAATGGCTGCACTGGGATATGATATCCCAGCTTTCTGCCAGGAAAGCCACGTGGTGATGTGCAGCTGGCCAAGATGAAAAGCCTAATCTTTTATATTTGGCGTTGTTCTAAGACTGCAGACGAATATATAAAAGCAGCAACCTATGATTTTGTACAGACTTTGGTTTTGTTAGTGTTCTACCTGTCGCGGAACATTGACGGATTTGCTGTCACGATATCAGTATGTATACCAACATCATCTTCGAATCCTTTCAAGATTGGTAGATTAAATCTTCAAAAAGTAAAGTTACACAACAATAAAAAGTGTTAACTAAAGTAATAAGATTCTTGTGCGATGGCAGCAAATTATCGGAACAAGTATACAAAATAAAGAATAGAGGTCCTGAATTCGAGCCCCGAGACACACCACAATATTTGTTGTACCTGAGGACTCAATTTACTTTTAGCATACAAAATGAATTACGTTATATTTGTAAGGTAAATTCTAGTTGTACTCGATATGCCTTCGAAAGGTACAGGAATATGCATATTTTTGTTATTGTTACAGTATGTAATAATACTGTTAGGCCTTCCCCGCATGCTTCCAGAATGGCCGTAAACGAAGATCTAGCCGGACGAAAACTTGTCTATCACAAAGTTATTCAAACCTAGAAATTAAATTAAAAGTCTTTTATTTGCTGATTTGTTCTAAAAGGATAACTCGAGATGAAAAAATAATTGCTAAAAGTGCATGAGATAATTGTTGTGACTCTTACCATTTTTAAAATTAAGTTAGCGTGCTTGCAAAAATCAGCATTACATCTTTACAGCCTCAAGAAAACACGCAAAAGGTCAACTACTTTATATTGAGAATGAATCAAAAACACTGGTAATGTGAAATAATTACCTTAACAACAACTCGAATGCCTTTGAGAAGTCTAGGAAGATGCGAATTTTGTTTATTGATACAGGATGTAATGCTGTTACATGAATTGCTTAAAGAATGGCCATAAACGAAAACCTAGCCAAACGAAGACAAAATTGCCTTTCATAAAGTAAATTTAAACCTAGAAATGAAAGTCTTTCGTGGACAATTCGTTCAAAATTTGTTTGAATAGGACTAACTGAGATGAGTGTACTAAAGGTATTTCAATTAGACAATATAATTGGCACCATTCTTGACGTAATAAAGTTGGCTTTGCAAAGGTTGTTAACTCAGCTTAACGTGTTGAAGAAAACAACGTGAAATAATTACCTTAATATGAAGTCAGCATCGTCTATTTGTTTCCCGCATTTCGAATTTAATAGAATCCCGCCATTGCCAATGATATTGCACTTCTTATAACGACGTTTATCGTCAAATAGTGAAGTCTAGAAAAGAGTTTAAGACAAAAAATATGTCAGTATACAATACATGGAAACATAAACACAATATTGACCGTAACACTGGCACAATAAAACTTTAAAAAGGTGTTACCTCCGGGAATAGGTTCCAGAGATCGGGAGTTATTTTTGCTTTTCCCAGCGATAATGTGAAGTCTAACTTCTCATCTACATTTGTATTCTCCTTTGTGCAGAACATATTTTGTGGCAAACCAACGGCAGTACTTCCTTCGATAAATTCCTCCCTATATGAAAAGAATTGGAATAAGTTTTCATTGAATAATGTGAAAAATCTTTAAAAGCATAATTATTATCAAGTTTTCTCTCAATTTGTGTATGAAACTATACCAGTACTAATGAGGCAACACTCAAACAGCCCCTCAGTTTTGTGATTCTCTCTTCCTTCTTCTCTCATCGTCCTCTCTCTCTCTCTCTCTCTCCCCCCTCTCTCTCTCATGATACGGTATGACATACCTATATTTAAGTAGTAGCGTCCGATTCGTCTCTTGAGAAGCAGTACTGGTATCGTTCAATAACACGTCAAAAAACTCCGCTCTAGTTTGTGGCAACGAAAACTCCATTAAACTTTTTATAATGTACCTGGATGATCATAATGTAATAGATAATAACGGTAATAATAATAATAATAACGGTAATAATAATAATAATAATAATAATAATAATAATAATAAATAATAATAATAATAATAATAATAATAATAATAATAATAATGATAGTAATAATAATAATAATAACACAGAGTTGTTTAAAAGACATTTGTACACAAGCCTATGGTTCATGGTGGTGACGACATTGTAGGCCTACTCCGTAATTTACGGGAGCAGCAGCATTTTGAAAGTATTTGGTAAAGAAAGAAAGAAAGAAGAAGAACCGGATAGAACAGGACCTAGCTAGCAGGTGTACATAGATTCTCTATGCATACCCAGGGACTGTGTATGAAAGAACTGGAAACGGATTATTGATAGCTATTGTCAAGCTATTGTTATCAGATTATCTTTTACGACCTTCGCTTACATGCGAGTTGCGCCGAGAGCGCGATGTTTGATTTCTTATTATTTACTCATGTTGCCCTACAAAATACCAAACACACATCAGAATATTCAAATACAGTGCTTGACATCTCTATATTAGGTGAAACCAACTGGAACGGTATAACATTTGAAATTGTAAGTGACTGAGAATTAAATCACCTGTTAAGCATTACATAATTTTGCATTAACATTAATACATTTGAAATGAAATAAAACAAACGAAGACGGGAAAACAGTTGTAGGCTTTATTATGACACAAGAAATTGTTTTCTTGTGTCATAATAAAGCCTGAAGAAGGTACGCCCAGTACCGAAAATTTGCTGTACAACTGTTTCCCGTCTTCGTTTGTTTTATTTTATGTTATATATTTCACGGGAGTGCATCTTTAGAGATCCAGTTAAAGTATGTGTGTTTCGTCAACTTTCTGTCTACAAATTACATTTGAAATGGATACATATTCATTCACTTCTACGTGACTCAGCAGTAAAGACGCCGACTTCTAACCTGTAGGCCACTGGTTCGAATCCCTTTGTTAGTTTTGTTATGATTATTTTTTTCCTCTTCTGATCCTTCATATCATTTAGGGCTTATAGTTAAACTTCACGTTATTTGTGTGAACATAAATGTCGTATTTGTTTGTTGCTGCTGTTATCCCGTAAAAACAACAAATTACGCGATAACCGGAAAATTTGCTGCCAGTGGTTTACCCGTACTTTTACGGGGACCAGTAAAATTACGGAATTTAAATTTTACTTTCAGTGTGTTTAAGCAGGATTAAGTGGAAGTTAGTGATGCACATGGGTTTGTAGTATTACATGTAGATGTGGGGGTGGGTGTGGAGGTAGGTAGGTAGTTCTAATCATAAAAAGCTGTTTTGCTTACGGCTGGTTCCCGTAAAAGTAAGGGAAATTTCGAAATACGGGCGTCCGTTAATTTACGGCCAATTTTTACCGTGTTCTGTGTCACGTAAACAACTTACTCAGGAATGCGTGGAATGCGCGCTAAAAATATCGCTACATTTTGCTCTAGACAGGGGTTCATTTTTAGAACAAACTATTAATAGGATCAAAATTTTGGTCATTTTGGAGTAAAAATAGAAAAATTGTGCATTCCCATTGCACCATGCGTTCAAACTATTCGTACACTCCGCGAGATTCCTTCAACGTACACTTACCCGTCTGTTGCGGAATGATAATGCCTATAGTTCACCAAATTCAGAAACATATTCACAACCCCTTGTTGAAAACGATTCCTAAAATGAATAGAATATTAGCAATTTTAAATAAGAAAACAATATATCGTTTTTCATCGCTGTGGAGCAAAACGGATTTACCTTATATTTAGCAAAGAAATAAGCAGTTCAAGACATTTATGCAAAAAGTTTAGGCCTATATCAGATATAATACGCTTACAATCACAGCAGAAGTATTTTAACTGCGTTGTTTTCATGGCATGTATTATATATAGATGTATCTTATAGTTCTTATTGTTATGGCGCTATTTTCTTTCCATATTTCCTCATTTAAATATATCGCTCCGCGGCTTCGTGTCATCAATTACCCTGGCCTATTATCCTGGGTAGTCGACAGTCAGCCGCTGTGGAGGGAGGACGTGGGAATATTCAATCATCTATATTATGTTGTGATCACTTTGTTGATACGGAATTAAAGTTTATTTGTAAAGTTATATTTTGCTATCCGTAGATTTCTGTTCGAGTCTTTCCCCGTCTCACTGGAAGATCCATTGGCCATGTATCTGGTTTAATTTCTATTAACAAAATAACTGGCGAGTGGATTTTCATATCAGTTCTGAGTCATATCATTATATATAACTAAAGGGCCATGTGGCTAAATTGTACATTCCCATTGCACCATGCGTTCAAACTATTTGTACACTTCGTTAAATCACTTGCTTCATGTATTTTTTTAAATAATTATTGCTTGTTGTACTGTTGCACATTTACTTTTGTCAACCCGTTATCCAACATGGCGTCCAAAAAGTGTACCAATTTTGTCTTATCGGCATGTTTTGACTATAAGTTTCATACGCGTATTATTTTTTTTGGGGGGGGGTTGGGGCGCCAGCCCCCGGGGTAAAAAATGGGGCGGCAAAAAAACGAAGAAAAAAGAAAAAAAAAAACCCGAAAAGAAAACAAGGAGAGGAAAAAAGAAGGAAAGAGAAAAAGAAACAAAAATATGAAAGAAAGAAAAAAGAGAAAGAAGAAAGAAACTTACGCTTATCACATATAAAGGGCGGCACATTTAAGTAGGGTGTCGTGTAATCAGGCAAAAATAGAGGAGAGAGAGAGTACTATTCGGCTTGTGGGGCGACACGTACAATGAGGGCGGTACAAGGAGGCTGGCTCCAGAGCCGTCGCTAGAGGAAGGTATGGGGTGTCTCACCCCCATACACAATTTTTGTCGGCAAAATTGACTGTTGTCGTCCAAACCATGTGATTGTCGTCAAATGTAGTCAAAGCTATGTGATTGTCGGCAAATAGCAAGAGTTATATAAAATATCAACCTGTGCTGTTGTTACGTAATAGACCTATTGTTAATGTTATAGTAGTTGCTAATTAAAAAAAACATTTGTCGACAATTTTTTGACCGTTACCACCCCCCCCACACCCCCAACCCCCATACCACTTTTTAGATTCATGAGCGCCGTCCTGGCAAACACACATAAAGGGCAGCACATGGTAAACTTGTAACCAAGAGAAAACAGAGGGGGGGGGGGGGTGGCAACAAGTGTTATAACTATAATATGTCTACAGGGTGACCTATCATAATGAGGGCGGCCTGTGACGGGCGCCACATACAAGGAAGGTGGTTTGTAACCAGGACAAAAGTATAGAGAGGGAGGAGAGAAAAACGCTTGTTGGTCATCTATAAAGGGCGGCACATCGTGACATGTGACCAGGAAATAAGAGGGGGTGAAAAGCCTAGATCACGCTTTATGACTACGGGCCTGCACTAGAAGGAGCTAGGAGGGTAGCTTGTGGGGCAGCACACACAAGTATGGTGACTTTTGGGGTAGCACATACAAGAAAGGCGGCTTGTAACGAGGAATAAAAGTAAGAGGTGGAGAGAAAAACGCTTGTCAGTCACCTATTTGTAGGACGGCACACGTTGGCTTGTAACCATGAGAAAGGAGGGCGGCGGTACAACAAGTACAACTGGCTTTATGAAAATAGGTGAAGGAGGGCGGCTTGTAACCAGCGGCTTGTAAGGCGGCACATACGAGGAGGGGGGCTTGTAACCAGGACAAACGTAGATGAGGGAGGAGAGAAAATGCTTGTCAGTCACCTATAAATGGCGGCAAATCGTGATTTGTAACCAGGATAAAAGATGGAGTGGAAAACGGTTTTGTAACTATGGGCCTACACTGTGACACATACAAGGAGGGTGGCTTGTGGGTGGAACATAGAAGTAAGGTGGCTTATGGGGCGGCACATACAAGGATGGTGGCTCATAAACAGGATAAAGCAATAGGAGCACATGCCCTGGGCGCCGAATTGACAAATTCAGCATCGATTTTGCGATCCTTCAAGCGATGAAAGTCAAACTTTTCACGCGATACGCGCGCATTTCAGCACAATTTTGAAAGATAAGACTGATATTCAACTTCAATATAACCAAAATTAATATGTGTTAGGCTCTATTTGTGCAAATCTTCGCAATTGTTTCAAGAATGGAGGGGCGCCAATTCTGGGCCGTCGCCATGGGGGTGCGACACCCCTGGCGATCCCTAAAAAAGGAGAAAAAAAGAGAGAGAAAGGAAGAATGAAAGGGAAGGAAAGGGGGAAGAGATTTAAAATCCACACTACCCCTGTGGAAGATTTGTCTAAAGTCTTCCAAAGAGGGTGTATGAGTTTTGAATAAAATAGAAAATTTGGTAACTTCCATTTAAAATAATCACTTCCGTTGTAGAAGATATAAGTAAAGCCATAATACAGAGGGAGTATGGGTTTCAAAATGATTAACCCTGACTTATTACATTTGAAAAACATACTCCCTTTGTGGAAGATATTTCCAAAATCTTCCACAGGGGTAGTGTGGATTTCAACTGGAATAGCCCATTGGGCCGGTACCGTATATAGGGCTTAAATTCATGTTGGCCGATTACGTTAGTAAAAAGTAGTTAAAAGCTATTTAAAGCCATAATCTTTTAAAATGAGTTTGGTACACATGCCAGTCCCAACTTACACGTAATTGGATTCAACCAAATTCATAATTTGTGTTTACAGGACAAAAGCAAATTTGAATTAAAATCACCCATGAGAACACTACAGTTAAAGCTGCTGAGATAATGAGAGAGTTTCTGTCACTTAAGTTACCTCATTAGTTTGGATTAAAATGACAAGGAAACTTTCCTAGTAATATTGCATACTTTTTTGGCAAATAATAATCAAATTTTGCCGAATTCTAACACTACTATTATTAAAACGCAAAATACCATGGTAAAAGGTACCAGTGTATATGGGATGTAAGGGACCGTTCACAAACAATATTTCGGACCTCTAAAATTTCAGCCCCCCCTTTTTGACATGAAAATTATGGGTCAACCCCATAGAAAAGCATATAAACTCAATTTTCCCAGGAAAATTTGTGGTTCTTTTTTTCAGGCCCCCCTTTTTGCATCAGGCCCCCCTAACAAGTGTTTATGAACGGTCCCTAATCGCATTTTTCCTTGAATATTTCAATGTCAAATATTTTCTATAGAATTGTATTAAAATTGTTGACATGGAACGATTTACTATATAAACTGGGAAGGTTTCCATGACTACTTGATTCATGCATGCATGAGAGGACACGCTACGAATAATAAAGTTAAATTACTATTAAATTTAGTTACGATGATACAAATATGGAATGACTTCCTCTTCCATTTTTTCCAGTCATTAAAGTTTCAAAATTCATAACCATACATTTTGGCCAAGGATTATAGACTTTAGCAAACATGGAAACATATGAATTAATTTACATAGTTTACAAAATTTATTCAAACAAAATAGGTAGCAAATTAAATTATTGTAAATGATTTTACTAGTACACTTTGAATATAAAATGTGTAGCCCATGCAGTTTTTCATTGTTTATTTCTAGCCCGGCGTGTTAAAAAGCAGTAGCTGATCTAGAGCGGTCGGGGGGGGGGGCAAGTTTAGAAAAAATATATAAAATGTCAAAATGGCCGCGAAGCGGCTTCAACTCGTCGGCGTGCGCGACGCACGGGGTGTCTGAAGGGGCTCAGTGACCCTTTCAATTTTAGCATTGAAATAGCCAATTTTTCGATCGCTACGCGCGCACTTTATCAAATTTTCGTGCGCTTTTCCCGGTAAAGGAATTCTGGGGACAGCTTGGAAAAGAGGGATAGAGGGATGTCTTCTATCTGAAGATCCAGAGGGGGCAATCATGTTGCCGTGCATGCCCAGGAGTCAATCCGGATATATACCAGCAAAATATATTTCTCGACAACTCATGTTCCTGCACACCTCCACTGATTTTCCCCAAAATAATCCCAGTGGAGGGGGGTCAAAGTGAAATTTTCGTTTTTGGCCAAAATTCCATATTACTTACAAACTTTTTACGGGAAAATCAGTGGAGGTGTGCAGGAACATGACTCAACATGTGAGTATACTTCTATTGGGAAAAATGAAGTGATTTGCGAAAAACAGGAAAAAACCAACTTTGAATGTGATTGGTCAGAAGCCAATAGCGACTGCTTGGTTACCATGGCAACGGTTTTATTACCTTCATAACATGGCCAACATATCCCTACATAAGCACAAACTCACTTGAGATTGTATCATGAAAGGTTTTGGAGATATTTGCAAAAATTTTGGAATTCATGATTTCCCTAAACCTTGCCTTTCGGACGTAAAATCGATAATATATTTCTACCAGATATTATACGTAACATATTATCGATTTTTCGTCATCAAACATTCGTTAGAACTTAAACATTACTGGAAATAGAATGGGACTAGATTAAACAACGTAGATATGTTACATCAAATATTATACGTCTAATACTCGGAGTCTGAATACTGCTTAAAGGCCCGTAACCGGGACCCGTAACCAAATCGACAGTCTCACCTATTGTAAATAAATGTACATGCACTCGTATACGGGCACACAATGCCGGACCAGAATGCAATAATCATACATACCAACGTATTTAGTTTGTTAATTGTGCTAATTATTCACATTCACGCTAATGTTCTCGTTTTCTCACATATAGATATTGGACAGCGCATGTAAGTTGAAAAACAATACACCCTTTAATGAGGACATAATAGTATTAACACGCATTTTACTTACTTTTTTGTTGAATAGGAAGATATTTCAGTTTGCATATACCTGCCAGTGCCCATGTGAAGGAGCAACATTACATTGGCACCAAATACTATTGCTACTATAAAGACACCGGATGCTTTATTGCGTAGTTTGTATAAAAACATAGTCGCTGATTGTGTCAGAAGAATAAGATAAAATAGACCACTAATATCTAAATTCGTCACTAACAATATTTTCCGCGGTAGCTACACGTAGGCTGAAATGCTTTCTGTAATATATATATGAACCAAAGTTTTGTAAGCCTCTATGCGTCTGTCACACTTGAACGGACTAGGTCAAGGTACATCGCCGTAAGCAAAAATATTTTATCCGCAAAATGAACAGTGGCTCCGGAATCTGAGGTAAAATTCATAAATATGTGGGTAAAATTCATAAATTGTTGGGTAAAATTCATAATTTTAGGGTAAAATTAATAAATTTTAGGGTATAATTCAAAATGAATGCATTTCAAAAGCCCCTTTCAACCACCCCCTTCAGCGTTTCGCGCCGTGGAGCAGGTCAAAAAATTTGGCCCTCCCCCTATATTCAAATTCTTCCGGAGCCTCTGATGAAGGTCCAAATAAAGCCATTCGTTGACCATTTTTTACTGTAATTTAAACGTAAAATTTTCAAAAAAATTTCCTACAGGATTTTCTCAATTTTCAAACCGATTGGGGTACGTGCCAACCCCGTGCCCCTATGACGCTACGCCACTGGTCTGCCTGCCGTTTGTGTTGAAAATGAATTGAACAGGGGTTGTATAAAACATCGAACTTGGAAGTTGATTACGACTAATGTGCTTTTTTAATAGAGATTTATAATTTATTTTATTAATACATTATAAATCTCTATAAAAAATTATTCCAGTCTATAAAAAATCTGATAACCAAAAAGTTGGTAATTATCGTCCAGTTTCACTTTTATGTAATAATATGAGGCAAGGTAATGGAAAGGGCCATTTATAATCTTCCCTGAAATAAAGTCCAAGTTATATCATCTTCAGCATGGTTTTATTAAGGACGGTCAACTACTACTCAACTCCTTACCGTTTTTCATGAGGTCAGTGCTGCTATGCAATGCTGGGCAAGTCATTATGATTTATCTTGATTTTTCAAAAGCTTTCGATAGCGTCTCCCACAAACTTCTTTTACACAAAATCATCATCATTTGGTATGCATTCCAACCTCCTAAACTGGTTTAGTGCTTACCTTACTGGACGGGAGCAGAGAGTGGCTGTTGATGGGGTAAACTCTGACTGGCTCCCTGTCATTTCAGGTGTCCCACAAGGTTCGATCTTGGGACCTTTGCTTCTTGTTCTTTTTATTAATGAGTTGCCCAGCGTTGCCAAACATGCAAATGTTGCTCTTTTTGCGGATGATTCCAAGTGTTATAAAAACATTAGCAGTACTTCCGATTGTAAGCTACTGCAATCAGACTTGGGTGCCTTGTATAATTGGAGTTTGATGTGGGACCTCAACTTCCATCCCTCAAAATGTCAGGTTATTACGATGTCCAGGCGCATAAATCAAGTTCCATTTGCTTATAAGATGAATGGTATTACCCTTGAGAAATTTTGATGTGCAATCATTTTATATGTACCAGTGATGAAGTCTAATAAATAAATAAATAAAAATGAATAAAGAACATCTTTAGAAATTTGCATTGTTTGCGGATTATACGTTTCTAGATTGATGAATGACTGAATCTATAGGTTGTATTACGAAATAACGGGGCTAAGATATTCATTGTTTTAAGCTAATTAACCGCGGGCACACTTCAAACAAGTGGAATATGCAATTATAATAATTTAAAAGATTTATAGATATGGTTTCGGACCTCACTGACCATGAGCACTTATAGTGGAACGAGTACAATGGGAACAATGGGACCCGGCGCTATACCAATAATGAGCGGAGTGTAAGTGCACCAAATGGCTTCCAACTTCTCATGGGCAAATTTCCTTTCCTCACCGCTGCGTATTGAAACCTGTTTTGGTTATACTATGCTGCACCAAATGGATTCAATTGAGCCTTCATTTTCCTAAATTTTCCTTCATTTTCCTAAATTGCCCAACTTATCAGGATAGCATCCCCTATCCAACCCCTCTGCGTATGTATTAAAAACAGTGTCTGTTTTGTGTGTGGGGGTGGGGATGGGGGTGTGTGTGTGAAGCATAGACATGTAACCTAGACTTATGAGTGCCAATCTCTTATCGCAAGGGGAGGTGAAGCCACGTACCCATGGTGATTTTGACGCGATGGCTGGAGTTACTAGGCACAGAGGAAAGACACGCTCGTTTGTGTCATTGGCAAAATTGTTGCTGTGCAGTCTCCACTGCACTACTCGCACCACAGTCAGTTGTCTAGGTGCTCGTTTGTCTGGGGTGTGATGTGTGTGGGGCGCCCTCGCTTTCAATGGGCTTCCACGTTTGGGTGCGTTGGCAAATAAATAAACTCATAAACTCTCAATTTTACTGCAATTAAAGCATTTCAGGTTTAGTCTTCAACAATCGTGCAAAAATTGTTTCGGTCATGAAATTTTAAACAACAAAAATACCTGTTCTTATTCCTAAAAGACATATTTTGTTGAAGACACAGTTGCTTTCAATGTTGGTTTCTATGCGAAATATTGACGACCTTGGTGCACTTGTAAGTGTTACGCGCTAATGTGGCACATAACGCGAGCTCTGATAATGTTTCGGTTGTTGATCGGCAGGACGCAGCAATCATGCGCATGCAACTGTTGAGACTTATAATTTTTCGGCAGCAGTCGAGGCAAACATATATACCATTGTACCATGTTACAATGCACGCGCAAGGTGACAAATAAAAGAGAGTTATTTATAGCTGGTGTATTTCTAGTGATACAAATCAATCAAGCAATCAATCATTCAATCAATCAATCAATTTAATTTTATCCATTCATCATGCATCAATATACAATGAGTTACAATGAATATAGCAAATACAAATATATTTTTATATACACTGTACAATGAGAAAAGCAATTATTTGTTATGAAAACCGTTAATAAGCAAGATAATGGCTATAAAGAAGAACAAGCAAACATTCGCGTTAGGATATAGAACTTGATACATCTGTGTATCATCTGCATAAGTCATACAGTTTATGATATGAGACTTGATTACGTCACCAAGTGGCGCAGAGAATAACGTGAACAAGAGTGGGCCGTTCACGGATCATTGAGGAACACCATAAGAGCATGGTCTCAGGGAGACAACATTTTTCACACCTTCCTTTTATTTATATAGTTTTATTTATAAGATTTATTTATGAAAAATAGGTTACTATCATAAAAGCTCTACTTATTCTAAAAGGAACCAAAGTTCAGTTGCATGTACTGCGTTTCGCATTACACACTACGCTTACAACGCACTACATACTAGCAGCTAGTGTGTACCTCGACAAGCGTATTCTGCGACGACGCGGATACTGCAGTCTACAATGTGATAGAGGACAATCATGCAGGAACTAATGAACTTCAGTACTTACCAGCTAAACCACAGCCATTGACTATTAAGAATAATAAAAAAGATTTAAAACTACAATTGGACACAACTACTGTAGTTGGGTAACTGTGGGATATTCCCGCGCTTGTCGCTATCGCTTTCTAGCGCTTCATTTCTCGAGGCAGTTAAAAAGCTGACATGTCTGAGTATATAGTTTAAAAAATTGTATAAAAATGAGAAAGTGGGCAAATTGTTTGGCATCACGAGCAGGGACCAAAATGAAGTTTGAGCAAGTTTAACTGGTGTAGTCGCCATAATATTCGAAATTCGTTATCTGAATCATGATATGTTTTCCCAAGTGGTGAATCCGAATCATAGTATTAATAGGGATGACCAATGAACCATCAACTTGATTAGAACACTCCCATAGACATGCAGGGAGCTCAACTGTGCACTGCTTGCACAGACATTTCTAAATTGAGCTCATTCTTTTTTTTTCATAATTTTTCTGTAAAAATTGAAGATGTTAATGCCAATTATGTTTTGTAACTATCCTGCAAATTACAGCATCATAACTTATTTGGTTTTTCTGTAAGTGTGAGTCAAAATTGGTCCATCGCCACAGTGCGCTTAATTGCCAGTGGCCCAGTGCAGCACTGCTCAGAATGGCACAAAATATTCAGATAAAAAAGATCAGGTGAACACCTTGACCTACTGAGCTGTAATTTGGCAGAGTTGTTGTTATTACCTCTATCATACCCTCTGTAAAAAGGAAAAAAACGGACAAGTAGATCTCGAGTTAAAAATTAAATCACCAGCTTCCCTTTGGAATTTCCAAACACCTTTCGAATCATGTTAAAAAGACACCTTTCTGAACATAAATGTGAAGTTTCATGCTCATTTGTTGTATTATTCACCTGATCTCAACCCTAAAAATTTTCTTATATTTATACCATCTGCACTGACTTGCTGCTATACACGCACAGGAGCTGTACTTTTAAAATACGCGCCTAATCAATAATGAGTCTTTCACTCCATTGTTAAAGTACTGTGCTCCCAGTAGCATATGGAGTGACCAGGCCCTGGAGTGTGATGGTTTTGTAGCACATGACAGTATTCATTCAAGCCTATCAAGGTATGTTATTAGCCACTTGCTGAATGGCTGGGCATTATCAGCTATCAAAGAGATACCTTATGCTGCTGCCAATCACAATAGAGGTTAAACATTTTGTTAAAACCCCAGAAGTGATATCAGGACAAAGCTGTGCATGTTGGTACTTGATTGTTTGGATTCCTATGTTGAAAATCCTTGGTAAAACATTAGTATTTTTCTTATGTGTAGTGTATATTGTTGTGGAAAAAAAGTTCACCTGCACTTTTGATTTTGTGCCACTTTGGCCATTATGGATGATTTTTGGCAAATGTTTTCTAAAAGCATGATTTCAGTGCCTCGGTTTGAAGAAATACTTAATGCTATTGACTAGTAAAGTGCCATTTCATAAGAAACCCCTTTGATACTTTCACAATATGCTTGTTTCATGTTTCCATATATATTAAAAAAAGAAATATAAAAGGTAAATATATGCTTATACCAATTTTGCTCACATTGCTATATTTAGACTTTGTCAATTTATTTCGTTCCAATGACCGGTCAGAATGGGAAACTTTGAAAATTCATAGTTCGAAAAGTTTTTGACCGATTTTGACCATTTAACCACCAACATACTTCTGTTGATGAGTTCTTTCCAGAAAACAATAGCAAAAGGGGCAACATGAAATTATGATGGTCATCCCTAGTATTAATGATAGGGTACATGAGTACCATCTGCAGTCTCAGCAAATGGCCAAAATCCATAAAGATGGGTCTCTTCACAAATATTCAATAAAGATGTTGTCATGTAGAATCCTGTAAATAAAATAAAAAAGGATTTTCATGTTAATGCTAGCAGACTAACGGTTCCGCTGGTTGTCTTTAAACTCGTAGGAATAATCATACTAGATGGTTGCTAACAATTGATTATTCTAAAACAGATATATGCCAAATGAAAACTGATTTTGAACGCCAAGAGGACCAAAACCTACGAACTCACGTTTTGGCCGAATACGCGTCCCTTGAAAACAATAATTATAATCTAGGTCAAAGGTCAGTCATCCATTTGAATTTGTTATTGGTGATTTCTTGTCTCTTTATATGACCATTTATATGTGGTGTAATTATGTGAGGTCATGCGTCTTGAACTCGCCAAGCAAGAAGGTATTGTTATGCTTGTGGTTTCATTTTATTTCAAATAAATGTACTTTCAACCCTGTAAAAAGTAGTTCTTTAGCCTTTTTAATACTGACACTGTGCTTCATAGTATTCAGAATGGGCAGGGTCACAGAGGTGGGGATGTGGAGGTGGGGATGTGGTACACACAAACTCTATGGGATTAATTCTTTAGTGTATAATCTGCAAAAATTCATAATATTTGTGATGTAACGCTAAGGGTGGCGAGTTCAGGACACATAGCCGTGAGTAAAGGCCAATGCGCATAGGCAGCGGAAGCGCTGGGACACGCGTACACGTCACCATTAAATTTTAATGGCCCATCAAATAGCAAGATTCACCTTCATTTTGGGCTGCAATAGTCTGAAATTCAGTCCCGGTAAAATCTGAACAAAAATGTTTGTTCCCCAATTGTTAACGTTTCCACCGCCACTGCTTATGGGAAGTGTTTTTGTATTATACTAACGAGAGTTGAGGTAATCATAACAACTTAAGCCATATTATTAAATTCACCGAAAGTAGATTCCGTTTCCACAAAATGTTAGTATTTTACTCTCAGATATCTTCTCTTTTAATTTTAACTGAAGTAAACAGTGTCGTACCTAGGCCGATCCTACCCGGGGGGTTGGAGGAGTACATTTTACACCCCCCTTTATCAACAGCCCGAATTGACCTAATATTTGGATGGTTTGAAAAAGTGAAGAGCAAAAAAAACAAAAAAAAAGGATAATAGGCGCTAGAAACCAAAAAACAATAACTTTGTTATGCATTGCTTCACAGTTTTTAATCATTTTTGACCATTTTCGCCCTTTTTCTTCCCTTAATAATTCTTTTTGTCGTCCCTTCTTTTTCTACCGCCCTTCCTTTTTGCCGCCCCTGCTTGTGTTCGGCCGGATACTTTTTGTGCACAGTCATAGACGATACGCAGCTTGTGCTTTCTTGGGTGGGCCCATGGTGTGGAATATACCATGTTCTACCGGGGACTCCATCCAATTCCTTCTCTTAGACTTTCTCTGCATAGCCTCTGTCTAGTATGTCCTTCATTGAATTCTTGTATTCTTCACAGAACTTTGGGTTTTTTCCAAATCTTCCCTTCAGGTGTGATGCTCTTTGTGTCGCTTGAGGTAAGTTGTTCGGCAGCGTCATATTTTTGTCTTTAAGTGTCTCACCAACATCTTCTAGAAACTGCTTGTCTCTGACACTCTTCTCAGGTTTGTCGTCAATTATGCGCTAGCTAAAGTCGAGGTTGTACATGTTCGTTATCTGTTGGGCAAGGGTTTCTTTGACCTGTGTCCTGGTGATTGTCAATGGCACGGAGGATCTTGTAGATGATCTAACACCATGTACCATCCATCCTAATACAGTTCTGCATACGGCCCTCCATTTTGACTATTGATTACTTCCAAGGGAAGCCTGAGGTATATTATTTCCAATCAACATTCCAATGTGGGTAACATCTTGTAGTTTGTTCAAATGTACAGTTCAAATATGGCTACTGCAGAATGTCTTCTTGATTCACAATGTTGGCGACATCAGCTGGGATATCATGTTGCGTATATACCTTGGGCAAATCTATACTATGCACTCTGTTCAAGTCACAAAGCTCCAAGTCTTGTAGGACGACGCTTTCCACCATCTTCACACCTGTCATGGTTTGAATCTGTAACTTTGTTCTGCTTCCTTCGCATTTAATTGACTTCTCAATTTCTCTGTACAGAACACAGCATCACTGCCATTGTCGAGGTATGCTAATGTTTCATATGCTAGGCCTGTCGACTTGGAGCGAACTATCACAGGAATTATACAGGGCGAAATTGTAGAATTGTCTCCGGCGCCTGTACGACGACATGCAGTATTTTTTACCCTTTCGCTATCGTTATCTTTTTTACCAGTATCCTTGATAGTGTTGCTGTGCGTTGTTGTTGAGAAGGTACTGTTTTCTTCTTTGTCAACAAGCAGAACAGTAGCATGTTTCTTACTGCATTTTTTGCATGCTAATCTATTTGTGCAATCTTTGCACATATGCACTGCTTTCTTCAAGCATCCAAAACATACTCCAATCTGTCTAAGGTACTTCAATCTATCTCCGATGGGTTATTTGCTCAAGTCACCACTACAGTAAGTGCAGGGTTTTTGTGTTGCGTTGTTTGATGGTGATTTTTCATCAACACTGGTCGCCAGGCGCATCTCTCTTGGTCTGCGCTTGAATCTTTGATTCTTGTTATTGTTGCTAGTGTTCGCAGCTCTCTTTGTATAAACATCGCTCTCTATCTTCGCTTCATTTGCGATCTTACCATATGCTGGATTAGTTTCAATCCGTGCCTGTCTTTCTATAAACTTTACCATGTCAGAGAATTTAGCAACTCTACCCTTTTTGTCTTTCAAGTTATCTGCAATTCTTCTCCATCTATCTCGCAGGCCATACGACAACTCTCCCACGATGCTTCTAATTGTTGCGGTGCTATCTAACTCTGCATCGTAACCCATACTCACATTAGTATTCTGACACTCAATCAAAAATAGTGAGAAATCATGTATACGTGCTTCTCCCTTGATACTTGGCCATTGCTTTAGTTTTGTAAGGTAAGCTTCTGCAATTCTGTGTTTATTGCAAAACTTTTTCTCAAGTTGTCGTTTAGCCTCTGCGTACCCTTCATCTTCATTCATGTGTAGGCAGCTTCTAACGAGACACTGTGCTTCTCCTCTTGTGAATTGCTCCAGATAGTACAGTCTTTCACGATTTTTAGAAACATTCTGTTCAATTATATATTCGAAAGGCTTACTGAACACGGCATATTCCAGCGGTTCGCCAGTGAATGGGTTTATCATACGTTGTGGTAGACTGGCTTTCATGTGGTGCTCAAGCAGTAGCTTTTGTTAGGTTACCGTGCCGCTGTTTAAGTATCTCCGCAATATCAGTACTGTGTCCATGAGGGTGGCTATTTTCATACTGCTGTTGCTGCGAGTCATTAATATCATAACTTGCCTCTGATGCTGCTGCACTAGTCGAACATGATAATCTATGTCCCATCCTATACGTCGCTATCCAATTCCAATTTTGCTGCCATTTCCAATTCCTCTTGTATTCGTTCCAACTTATCCTCCTCCTCCTTTAATCCTCTTTTTCTCAGTTGGCGATCCGCCATCTCTCTGATTAAACGTAACTCCTCCTCATTTCTTCTGACCACAGCCTCCATATCTTCTTGTGCTGCTCTTTCTTCAAATTCTCTTTGTAACTGTTGCTTTCTGGCACGGAAATGATTTTTCTTTCTGGCCAGCTCTGCTTGTGCTGCTAATTCAGCCTCTTTCTTGATGGCTCGCTGAGCTATCTGTGAACTGGTAATCGATGTTGTAATACTTGCACCACTCACTTTTACAGACTTACTGCCTACCATAGACACACTGTCCTCAGGTTCAATGTTAACAGTTCTACAGTAGGCCTTTTATACTCACTACGATCATCAGGGCATATGTCATTCTCCACGCCTAACTCATCATTTCTATAACTTGAGTTCGTTTCCATGTACGAACGCCTCAGTTCATCTAATTTTTCAGAACTGTCGCTATCGGTGCTATTTCGATGGCTTCGGTGATACTGTGATCGAGTTCTGTCATTAATATCATAGCTTGCATCTGATGCCAGCGGGTCCTGTGGGTGGCTGCTTCTGTTATAATTTGCTTTCGACGACTGAAGTTGCAGCGGGTGACGAGTTGTGTCGTAATATGCTGTCGATGACTGCTGTTGCTGTGAGTCATAAATATCATAACTTGCATCTGAATCTGATGCCGCTGTTGCTGCGGGCGACGGGTTGTGTCGTAATTATCTTTCGACGACTGAAGTTGCAGCGGGCGCCTAGTTGTGTCGTAATTTGCATTCGACGACTGAAGTTGCAGCGGGTGACGAGTTGTGTCGTAATTTGCTGTCGATGACTGCTGTTGCTATGAGTCATAAATATCATAAGTTGCATCTGGATCTGATGCCGGGGGTTGCTGCGGGCGACGGGTTGTGTCGTAATTTGCTGTCGACGACTGAAGTTGCAGCGGGCGACTAGGGAGCACACCACTAAATCAATGCGCCATTTGTGCAACCCTACTAAGTTCCGGTAAAATACGGGAAGTTTTTGCGGTATTATGGGCTGCTGTTTGGACTAATAATCAGACAGAGTAGCGAATTATAGCTTAAATGAAAGTGTAAAGCATATGCATGAATTTGAGTCATAAAAAAGTCGCATTTTTATAATTATCGAAAAAAAATTGCATTTTTTTCGATTTAAATAGATAGTTGTTATGTTAGTGAATATATTTAATGCGTTTTAGATGCAAGTCGCGTTAAGTTTATTCTCTCAGAGGCCTTCAAAGTTAAAGAAACTGTCAAAAATTGTGAGGAAACTAAGATTTCTTAGATTTGGAGCAATATTAAGGTGACAAATCGGCACAAGTCTTTAAACGTCCCAAATCTTAATTTTGTATAAGGGGGGGGGGTGATTGTTGCAAAATCATTAATATACACACCCTTGCAATTATTAAACATAAGTTTCTTTTTATTTGAAAGCGGTTTTTAGCAGATAAACGGTCAAAAACTATATGTTGAGAATGGGTATTTAATGCAAATCTAGAGAAATAAGCATAATGGCCAAAATGTTGAAAATTTGCACATTTTTGGAATTGACCATGTAACTTTGATAAGACATTTCTCTTGATGTGGATGTCGCAGAGCACTCAAACCTTGAGTGTTTTACTCAAAACATTTTTATATTTCTAGAAAAATATAACGAAATTCGATTTTAAGAACATCAGTTACCCTTGAAGGGAGCACACCACTAAATCAATGCGCCATTTGTGCAACCCTACTAAGTTCCGGTAAAATACGGAAAGTTTTTGCGGTATTATGGGCTGCTGTTTGGACTAATAATCAGACAGAGTAGCGAATTATAGCATAAATGAAAGTGTAACGCCTATGCATGAATTTGAGTCATAAAAAAAGTCGCATTTTTATGATTATCGAAAAAATAGGTCCGCGAATGAAAAAATGGCAGAAACAGGTTTGCAGTCTTGAGAGCATGTCAAAAACAGTGAGGGCGCTGTTCAGTGGCTCCTACCGGGTAAACGAGACGGAAGACTACCCATACATTGAAACATATGTTAAACTTTCATCGATTTGCAATCGACTGGTTATCATTAGATATCTCAGAAAGCGCCGAAAAGGCCTAAAAACGAGCAAAGAAAACCGGTGTTTTCACACGTATTTCAATGGGCGATTATTTAGTGGTGTGCGCCCACTAGTTGTGTCGTAATTTGCTTTCGCCGACTGAAGTTGCAGCGGGCGACTAGTTGTGTCGTAATTTGCATTCGACGACTGAAGTTGCAGCGGGCGACGAGTTGTGTCGTAATTTGCTGTAGATGACTGAAGTTGCAGCGGGTGACGAGTTGTGTCGTAATTTGCTGTAGATGACTGCTGTTGCTTCGAGTCATTAAGGTTGGTCTTAACCCTGGAATTATGGAAAATTTCGGGCTTCATAGCTGCTAAATTATTGGTCTAAAGAATATAAAAGTATACATTTTTAGAATGGAAATGACTTGATGAATTCATCTGTGAGGTCCAATTTGGGCCAAAAAAAGTTTTTTTTAAATTAATTTCTAAAAACTAGATAAAAATATCTAGGGACAGTGTTTTTATTTTTTTGAATTTTGACAAATAAAAATCATAAAAAAGCCTGATTTTCGTCCAAATTTCAAATATTTTTGGTGAAGTTGGTCAAAATTTAAAAAAAAATGAAAAAACGGTCTCTAGATATTTTTATCTAGTTTTTAAAAATTAATAAAAAAAAAATTTTGCGCGAAACAATTTGGGCCAAAAAACTGTTTTTTGTGATTTTCTCCAAAAATGAGCATTTTGGCCCAAATTAGACCTCGCAGATGAATTCATCAAGTCATTTCCATTCTAAAAATGTATACTTTTATATTCTTTAGACTAATAATTTAGCAGTTATGAGGCCCGAAAGTTTCCATAATTCCAGGGTTCAGACCACCCTTAATATCATAACTTGCCTCTGATGCTGCTGCACTAGTCGAACATGATAATATAATGTCCCATCCTATACGTCGCTGTCACAGCCCTTGCTGCTTCCAATTTTGCTGCCATTTCCTATTCCTCTTGTATTCGTTCCAACTTATCCTCCTCCTCCTTTAATTCTCTTTTTCTCAGTTGGCAATCCGCCATCTCTCTGATTAAACGTAACTCCTCCTCATTTCTTCTGACCGCAGCCTCCATATCTTCTTGTGCTGCTCTTTCTTCAAATTCTCTTTGTAACTGTTGCTTTCTGGCACGGAATTGATTTTTCTTTCTGGCCAGCTCTGCTTGTGCTGCTAATTCAGCCTCTTTCTTGATGGCTCGCTGAGCTATCTGTGAACTGGCAATCGATGTTGTAATACTTGCACCACTCACTTTTACAGACTTACTGCCTACTATAGACACACTGTCCTCGGGTTCAATGTGAACAGTTCTACAGCAGGCCTTTTATACTCACTACGATCATCAGGGTATATGTCATTCTCCACGCCTAACTCATCATTTCTATAACTTGAGTTCGTTTCCATGTACGAACGCCTCAGTTCATCTAATTTTTCAGAACTGTCGCTATCGGTGCTATTTCGATGGCTTCGGTGATACTGTGATCGAGTTTTGTTTGCTATAAAATCTTCTTGATGAACCATTTGCTGAGAATGTTTTGGCTGTTGCTCATTAATAGTATGACTCTCCATAATTAATTATAATCACTCGGATTGCTTATATACTCAGCAAACACAAAACGTTTTCGACATCATCTGCAAAAAGCTTATAAAAGGTTGTCAGAAAACGTTTAAATGTCGGGTTATACAGTATTAAGGGTACATTAATGGTATAAAACGTTTTCATAACATTAAATAACATTTGTTGGTAATTAACTGCACAGCAAACACAAATGTTTTACAGAAAACATTTAAATGTCGGGTTATATAAATGGTATAAAAACGTTTAATAACATTCCAAAAACATTTTTGAAAACTTGGTACAAATCATTCTAACCAGAATGTTATTTTGGGGTTGAAAAAATATTTTGCAAGAAATGTTTGCCCAAAATATTTACAATAACGTTTTTAAAATGTTTTCACGACCTTTATATCACCCGACATTTAAATGTTATTAACACGTTTTGTAAAAAAACATTTTAAGAACATTTCTGTGTTTGCTGGGTGCAAATATTTTAACATAATGTTATTTAAGTGTTGACAACTTATTTGGCCAAAAATGTTTGCAAAAATAGTTTACAATAACATTTTATGAAAACACTTAAAAATATTGTTGTAGTGTGTTTTCATACAAAACGTTTTGACCTTTATATAACCCGACATTTTAATGTTATTAAAACGTTTTTACCTAAACCAAAAGCCAAAATATAACTTATTTAAAACATTTTTAAAACGTTTTTGTGTTTGCTGGGTTGCTACGACCCATGATGACAGTTCACTATGTATTTAATTCATCACAACACAATGTAATTGTTCCAGATCCCTGACCAATTCCAATGTACAATACTGAAATCGCGTCTGTCACCGTCTGACGGGAATTCGACTGATCGAAAACATGAATAGCGCCAATACTCAGTCATGAAATTTGTATACACGCAGACGACATGTCACTGCACACACAGAAATGTTTATTATGCCAAGTTCTTTTGGCGATAATCACGGCTGCAATACGACGAACTTCAACGTCTTTTACTTGAATATAAAGCCCATGAGCCTTATAATCGTTGTTTCTACAATCCGTGTGACCCTCAACCCGCTTATTAATGCTTCTAAAGTCCTTTTAACTCGTCTAGAATTTACGTTGAATAATTTCACTTTGACTATCGTATACCTATTTTGCGTTGTGAAGATCCCTGGTCTACGATAACGATGAATAAATAAAAGCGATATTAAAGTTAACAGTTCAACATTTAATACATAACAGGATTGCCATATTCATATTGATCTTCTCTTGCTTTGTCTTAGATGAATCAAGGTAGAATTAAAGGTGTAAATCGAAGTACGGTAAAGACGATAACGCATTGTATAACTTCTCTAGTGGGCCGCCATATTGAGGGAGCCAGAACAATCCCATCATTCATTGCGATGAGAACTTCAAAGGGGGCGTGGCGGTAAATAATTACTTTACTTAAAATAGTGGACAACAGGCAAATCTGCACCAACAATATCCACATTTCGCGGTTAGTGGTTCTTTTATTATTATTATTATTATTATCATTATTAAAAAAATTCGTCGCTCGCAAGACATAGTGGCGTATCAGTAATTTTTGACAAAATGAGATAAGATCAGTTTCATAATATATGTATAAAGCTCTACATTCTGACAAACTTTCAAGACATAAATGCCATTAATTAATTAAGTATTATCACTAATTAGGTTTGGCGTATCTCACTCAATGGAATTATTGTGTACAACATTCCCCTTGTTTTGGACGACATAGTGGCGTATCAGTGACATACGCCACTATGTTGTGAATATTTGATATACATCACTATTTTGGTATATCGCGGCTGTGTGGCCAATATGGATATGAATCAACTATTATTCATCACGTGTCGTATGTCAATTTTGAATGGAGAATAATTTTTCAAAAAATTTGACATACTGGCGTATAAGTTTAATGACTAATTGCAATTAATTGACGAATGACAGCAATGTATCTTATACATTAAATGTAACTTAAATATTTATATTTTCATATCCATTCAAGAAAGGGGACATTTTAATCGAGGCAATGTATGACAAACGGTTAAAAGTTGCAAAAACTTCAGATGCAATTATCTCAAAATGGCCATTTTCGTGATACGCCACTATGTCTTAATTTGCGAGCGACGATTTGTAGCAGTAGAGCTGATTGACCTTTTTTAACAGATAAAAGTACCTAAAGATAATGATGATAGTAATAATGGTATGATAATAATAATGAGAAGAAGAAGAAATAATAATAAATAATATTAATAATATAAATATAAATTAAATTAAAAATAACAATAACAATAAAAGCTGCGTTATTCTGCCGATTTGAGGTTTTGTGCATTTGTAATTACCACAAGTGGTATTACTTCTATGAGACGATTAAGGTACGGTGGATAATGACAATTCTGCATGCTTGAATGAACTTAATAAATAAATGCCTATATGGTATAGAATGGAAGTTCTAGTGCACCTTAAGTTATTAATAATGAGCATTAGTATTGTCATGACAACCTGTAGCTTATTTTGCTTGTTTTAGGGATGTATAATGGGCGGGAGGGAACCTCGATTGGATTTCAGAGGGAGTGTGCCTCTAAGCATACCAAGAAGCAACCCCATTGGGTTATGTGAATGTCTTTATACATCCTCTGATAAGTGACAGAAAACTCACTCATTATTCAAATTTGCTTTTGTCATGTAAACACAATGAATTTGGTTGAATCCAACTACGTGTAGGGGTGGACTGGCATGTGTACAAATGGATATATTAATTAGAAAAAGCATTTCAGTCAACGTGTAACTACCGAGGAAAATATTGTTAGTGACGAATTTAGATATCAGTGGTCTATTTCATTTTATTCTTCTGTCACAATTAGCGACTATGTCTTTATACAAACTACGCAATAAAAAATCCGTTGTCTTTATACTAGCAATATTATTTGGTGGTAATGTATTGCTGCTCCTTCACTTGGGCACTGGCAGGTATATGCAAACTGAAATATCTTCCTATTCAACAAAAAAGTAAGTAAAATGCGTTTTTAATAATACTACAGTCTGTATATCTACCTCGATTCACCGGCACTGGCTTTGAAGTTCAGCGTGTGCTGCGTTGGCTTTGCGTACTTTCTTGCATGTACATATGCGACACGATGATCGCTCGCGTAAAGATATGTACAGTACACGCACCGAGTAACGCTAGGCTAACGCAGAACACGCTGAACTTCAAAGCTAGTGCCGGTGATTCGTGGTAGATATACAGACTATATTAACTGTTTAATCACTTCATTGTTTTGTCTTCGTTCATAATTACAATACTTTTCTATTAGTTTTCTATTATGTCCTCATTAAAGGGGATATTGCCTTCAAACTTACACACGCTGTCCAATATCAATATTGTCCAATTTATGCATCTTTGTGAGAAAACCAGATGAGCAATGGTTTTTGGGGTTATGGTGAGCAGCGGTGACCTATGTTCAAGGGTATAAGTAGGATGACCAATGAACCATCAACTTGATTAGAACACTCCCATAGACATTTCGGGAGCTCAACTGTGCACTGCTTGCACAGACATTTCTAAATTCAGCTCATTCTTTTATTTTTCATAATTGTTCTGTAAAAATTGGAAATGTTAATGCCAATTATGTTTTGTAACTATCCTGCAAATTACAGCAACGTGACTTATTTGGTTTTTCTGTAAGTGTGAGTCAAAATTGGTCCATCGCCACAGTGCGCTTAATTACCAGTGGCCAAGTGCAGCACTGCTCAGAATGGCACAAAATATTCAGATGAATAAGATCAGGTGAAAACCTTGACCTACTGAGCTGTAATTTGGCAGAGTTGTCGTTATTACCTCTATCATACCCTCTGTAAAAAGGTTAAAAAAATGGACAAGTAGATCTCGAGTTAAAAATTAAATCACCAGCTTCCCTTTGGAATTTCCATACACCTTTCGAATCATGTTAAATACACACCTTTCTGAACATAAATGTGAAGTTTCGTGCTCATTTGTTGTATTTTTCACCTGATCTCAACCCAAAACATTTTCTTATATTTATACCATCTGCACTGACTTGTTGCTATACACGCACAGGAGCTGTACTTTTAAAATACGCGCCTAATCAATAATGAGTCTTTCACTCCATTGTTAAAGTACTGTGCTCCCTGTAGCATATGGAGTGACCAGGTCCTAGAGTGTGATGGTTTTGTAGCAGATGACAGTATTCATTCAAGCCTATCAAGGTCAGTTATATTAGCCACTTGCTGCATGGCTGGGCATTATCAGCTATCAAAGAGATACCTTATGCCGCTGCCAATCACAATAGAGGTTAAACATTTTGTTAAAACCCCAGAAGTGATATCAGGACAAAGCTGTGCATGTTGGTACTTGATTGTTTGGAATCCTATGTTGAAAATCCCTTGTAGTACATTAGTATTTTTCTTATGTGTAGTGTATATTGTTGTGGAAAAAAAGTTCACCTGGACTTTTGATTTTGTGCCACTTCGGCCATTATGGATGATTTTTGGCAAATGTTTTCTAAAAGCATGATTTCAGTGCCTCAGTTTGAAGAAATACTTAATGCTATTGACTAGTAAAGTGCCATTTCATAAGAAACCCCTTTGATACTTCACAATATGCTTGTTTCATGTTTGCATATATATTAAAATAAAGAAATATAAAAAGGTTAATATATGCTTATAACAATTTTGCTCACATTGCTATTTTTAGACTTTGTCAATTTATTTCGTTCCAATGACCGGTCAGAATGGGAAACTTTGAAAATTCATAATTCGAAAAGTTTTTGACCGATTTTGATCATGAAATTATGATGGTCATCCCTAGTATTAGGTTTGGCTGACAACGATGGCCGATCATTTAAAGGGGTGACCCTATTGGTTTACGACAGGGATTGTCTTCAAACTTACATACAATATCAAATATCGTCCCTTTTATGCATCTATGTGCGAAAACGAGAATATTTTCAGCGTAAATGTGAATAGTTAGCACAATCAGCCAGAAACATGCAGCACCGTTGCCGTATTTCCGTCGTGTGATTCGCCATACCACTACGCCCATCATTCTTGACAAAATATCTCATTCTTTTTGTTTTAATTCGAACCTGAAATATTTTCTTTTAATTTTGTGTATATCATCATATACATTAGACTATGCCATAGTCGATTTTTGATAAATAAAAATATGTTATTAATCATGATGAACGCATTCAGTTGAACTCGAAATTATACTGATATTTATTACATCAAAATACTAGTATAAATGGTTATGAAAAAGTTTATATAATTATATTTGTGACAGTAAATTTACAGTAAAAAACGTAGGCAAATCTAAACCACAAGACTAAGCATGGTGGTACAATTCGCCCTAGATGCGCACGTTCATCCACCAACTTTCGCGCCACCACAAAAGCATTCCATAGATAATTGTGTACCATATAGTTAATGGTAATGGTACGTGTCGGGAGGATTTAAACAATAACGATATCTGGGGGAACAATCACAAGCCAGATTCATTTAAAGATGCATTATATCATGACCAATTTTAGTTAGGCCAGAAATTGGCCTAACTCTCCATAGAGTCCCGTGTTAAAAATGTTATCCGCAATCCAAAGTCAGTAGTCCACTTGGGAAGCTAACAAACAGAGGGAGTACGGTGACTGAAAAGATCAGATGTGAAAATCTATCAATTGTGCACAAATAATTGAATCAGAGTTTTAAGCTTAAATGTAATAGCCAGAAGCACAATTGGCAAGTGGACTACGGAGAAGTCTACATATGGTCGAATCCAACGAAAAGTGTACACGGCATGTTCAGGGCCATAACTTAAAAGTATTAATCAATTGGCATTCATTTTTGTATTGTGTTTATTCGCCTTGATCATACGCTTCGCGCCATATATAATAAGACCCCTTCTGTGAAAAACTTAGACACAGAGACCCCAAAACATGCTATTTTTACCCATTTTTCAAAATATTTCTTAAAGTATTTTTAAAACGTCTAAATCAGTTATGAAAAGAAGTCATTGGATTGAATCTAAATTGATTTCCTGAAAGGCGTGTATTCAAAGATTGCCTGTTCAATTTTTCACATATTTGTACATAATTATGAATTTTTTGTGATCATTTTTTGAGTGGTATTTTTTACATTACCTACGAATACAATTTTTCATAGCACTAGATATATCTTTAAAAATGGAAATCACTAATAAATGCGCAATTGATACAAGCTTTGATATGTCCAATACTGAAATGCATTGCATTCGGGCATCTTTATTATTGTGTTTAGCTGCCAGAAATTCTAAATGGCACAAAGGTAGGTTTGGTAAAAAAATATGCATTACCTCCGAATACATGTTAAAAGCTGTGTCATTTCCACAAAGTGAGAGAATAGTAAACAATAGTTAAGCAATAGGTGCAGGGTAATACACTCTTTATTTCTACCAAGATTCAATAGCCTGCGTTTAAATATTTCTGAGATGTCAACAATAAAAGCAAGTTTTCTTAGGTAAATTTCGGTAACCGAATGTTACCTACGAATACAATTTGACATCATGACAGTATTGTGAAACACCGCCATTCATGCCAATGCCCATATTGGTACATAACGAAGGCCTGTATGTTTGCTATCAAATCATATGTCAATGAAAGTTGCGAATTCACATACATGCCCACCATGCAAAACTGAATACGGCTTAATTGTTGAAAAATATGTACTGAAATAGACGACGGTCTGCTCATTTGAAAGAAAAATCAGATTCAAAGAAGATTAGAAGGGATAAATACTTGGATTTGTCAACTGTCATGTGTGCTTCATTTTAAATGTTTACCGACCTTCTGGTGTTTGAGTAATTTGTGTCCAAATTGATTTATTCGAAGGTAACTTTTGACGTTTTCGCTAAGGTTACCTACGAATACAATGGAAAAAACGACTGTTCTCATTGTCTCATGATCTAGACAACATAATGATGGACCCTGGTATAAAGCTAATTGTAGTTGCCCTCAAACGTAAGGCCACAAGACGTAATTGACTCCAAGATGGACTTCACAAGTCTGCAATAACGGTTTTAAGCGAGTTGTGTGCAATTAAGCAAATTAAAGTCACTTTAGTGCCTTTGTTTCTTACTTCAATACTCTTTCAACCGCTGTGAACCGACATTATTAATACATGATAGGGTCTAAAGTATCAATAAACGCACATAAAGAAAATGATACATTCAAAGTGCTTTATAAAATGAAGTTTTGATTGGGATATCCACCAAAAGTCTAATTCTTACCTACAAATACTGAAATGTTACTTACGAATACAGCATAATACATGACATGTGTAATGAAGTGTCGCTACCAATGGAAATTAATTGTCAAAAACTTTAAGCGGTACCCCAGGACACTATTATTACCCATATACGGATTCATTCAACATTTATTTATTATGTAAAATTGCTGATTAACTACTTGTATATCAAAATGAAGTGGTCAAAATCTTGCTAAAAGCATCAAAAAATTTTGATCTAAGGTAATAGCATTTATTCATTTGGACGTACCATCTGAAAGAGATCTACAAACTACCATTTTATTAATTCATTACCATAATAGCAAACTTTAAACCTGTAAACTCAATATAGATATTGTTAAATCGCTCATGTTACCTACGAATACCCGGGTTTGTTCACCTTTTCATTGTATAAAGCGTTAGGTGTATGCTTATAATTCCTAATATTCTTGAAAACATATATCCTACTCGTTCTTATACAATGTGTAAATTGATTCATACTCATTTGATAAATAAAATACAGAAACTGACCTAAACTTCATTTTCAAAAATAAACTAGCATAAATTGACTAAGATCATATTGATCGCGTTATAAAAATAAAAACAAATATTTTCTGGTTGAGCTAGCATTTTCCTGACACCCTGTGGTCTACATTACACGAAAAAAGCGTTAATGGGAATATTCCATTTGTTTTAGGTTGATTAGTATTGCGATAGTGAAAGCATCCTAGTGGTATTCGTAGGTAACATTGGGTTTTGATATCACATTTACTATCACTCGTCCTGGATTTATTTTTCAAGATTAGTAATGGCACTTTTGGTTCCTATAAGGCCAATATGTCATCAATCAATGGGCAAAAGGACTTTTATTTTTGGCCCGTGGACACTTTTGGTTGGATTCGACCATATACATTAAACATTTTTCATTTATTTTATGATTTTTGTAAATGAAAAAAAATTAGCTTTCATTATTGTAATTTTAATTAACTAATTAATTAAAGGAGTATTTCGTGATCCTAGCATCCTCTTTTTATGACATTTTCCAGTAGATATCCACGATAAAAACCTATTCCCAAAATTTCAGTTGATTGCGATTTTGTGTTCGCGATTATGCATGATTATGTGTATCACACTGCTCCATAGACAATACGTTGTAATTTCGTTCTGGTATGCAGAACGAAATTTCACGATATCTAAACTAAATAATCTGCAAGAAATATTTTGTACATAAACATTATGTATCCAGGGGTTTACAGGGATATAAAAATCTCAACGTTTTTTGAGAAAAGTGGGGGGATGAGGCTGTGGATCACGAAATGCCCTTTTAATTAATTTTGTATTTTTTCTTATATTTTTTCATGTTCCTCGTATCATGCTTGAGAAGATAAGGTCTTGTATTTGTATTTATTTCGCCCCTTACGTATTTCTTTATTTTTGTTTTCAACTAGAACCAGTGGTGTAGCGTGGGTCTGATTGGGGGCACCGACCATGATTGGTGGGCACAAGCCGTTTTTTTGGCAATATTCCTATGGGATTTTTAAAATTTTGCAATCGATTGGGGGGTACGTGCCCCCCGTGCCCCTATGACGCTACGCCACTGCCCAGAACAAAATATACTTTTCTGACATGATCGTGCTCTGGGTCTGAACTGTTTCCGTTTGAAATCCCTGTTACGTGAATCACGCTATTGTGGACCATCCTTCTGATACTTGAATGTTTGGAGAATTGGAACGGTCTTTTGTCTACCTTTCTATTTGTAAATAGATGAGGAGGTCAAAATTGTCATCCTCGCCGAATAGGAAAGTAAGTGTAATAGTACGGCACTACGTTGATCGATACCCTGGTACGAACCCAAGCACAGTTACAACACAGCGTGTGGCTTGTCTTCCCGGGCTTGTCTTGTACATTGCGAAATGAGCTTACATGTTTGCATATAATGATTGACTCTAGAAATGCCAACATAAATAATCAAAGAACGTTATCTTAAGAATTATTTCAGTATCGAAATCAGTAGGAACAGAAAGCGTACGGTGTACACATTCCAGAAAAATGTAAATTTGTTATAGCATTCTTAGTAGAGGACCAGCCTGTAGACTCCGTGACTAAATCATAGAACAAAAGTTTGAGAGTCATTTTGGGATCTTTGATTGATTGTGAATAAATTTAGCTTGGGCTCACCTCCTGAAACTTCCGGGCATTCCGGGGAGGGGTCAATCAAGGTCACATGGGGGTCAAATTTTCAGAGTGTTCCAACTATGCCAAGTAATATATCAAAATACTCGTATGGTCATGAGGATTCCAAAAATGTATAGTTTGTTATGCGTCAGACCTTTCTAGAGGGCGCTTTGATGATAAATTTCCAAAGGTCAACGACCTTTTTAAATTCTGACCATGAGTTATAACGTCTGATTTTGGTAATTTTGGTGTCTAATTATATGTTTTCTTACATGAGAAATACAACTAAGCAAATTAAAAACTATACAAGGAACCGATGACCCCAGGGAGATAAATAACAGATTAACATTTGCCCACCTAGCAAATTATTTTGCCCACTCAGTAAATTCAACTTGTCCATTGCCCAAAAATGCCCACTCAGTAAATTATGTGCACCATATAAACTAGAACCATGATGATATCTCTTTAAATAACTGTTGTTATTTGAAAGTGATGTATCTTTTTCATAACATGTGCCAATTTATTTAGTTACGTTGAACTTTGATGCAGAAATAGATATCACACAGTAAACAATGGTATAAGAAGCTCAAATTAAAAAAATATATATTTTGTGCAATTTCCACACAAAACCTGAAAAAATTCACTGAGCTCATAATTTGAAATCTTTATTGGCGTGGGTTTAGTTTTGAGAAATAAATCGAGATAATACATTTCTCATTTCAAGAAGTGCCTGGAATACATAATGTTTTTTTTTACACCTTTCAACTCTGATTCAACCTGTTTCTCTATCATTTTGTGCAACATTGTAGCTATTACTTAAATACAAAATAATACAAAATACAAAATAATACAAAATATTATTGTTGGGAAATAGGTCGAAAAACTTCAAGGTCGGTAATACTGTCTAAAATGATAGTACCAGTAAATTCATTTTTAAAAAAAATGGGAAAACTAATATCACATGCCAGGAAATACTTGTAAACATTAAAAATATTAGTATGCCTACTTGGTAAAATATTGGGTAGGCAATCCTTTATATTTCAAATTATATGTAAATAAATAAATAAAAATCAATTTAGTTCATGTTTTTAAATTAAATGCAAACAGATGTTCATAATTTTTTATCAAATAATTTCAACACATTTAGCATATCAGATACTAATTAGCATAATACCGTCTCTAATCTGTGACTATAATATGTGTGATATTGGTTAGAAGTTACATAGTAACTGTTCAAAATTTTATTTCACTACCGTACCAAATAAAAACATTTCCCTTCCCATTACTTTTTCTTTTTCCAAGTTTGGGAACTATCACAAAAGGCCATTTTCCTAAGGTCCATATTATGGGGAGGTTAAATTTCACTTTTTACATTTAAGCCGATTTCTTTGCAAAAACATGTCCTCATTTTAGAACTGCCCACCCAGTAAATTATGTTCCCTGATTTGAGGGCAAAAATAAATTGAATTGCCCACCCAGTGAATTTACCTCCTGGATGACCCCCTTTTGCAACAGGGCTGCTAAAAACATCCATATTGTAATTATTAGGTCATCGGTTCCATGTACAGTTTTTTAAGTTGCGTAGTTGTATTTCTCATGCAAGAAAACATATAATTAAAAAAAAAAAAAAAAGAAGAAAAGCGCAGTGATTTATAGTGCGCTACGCACAGGCACAACGCCTAGACGTTGATCCACAAGCCTCAGCACACTTTACAGGTTGTCGCTGACCACTATGGCCCCACATCATTCCATAAACCATTAAACAACAATTCAGGGACTTTGCTGCTTCAAGAGCGCACACCCTAGACATTCCACAAATAACCATCGCAACCAGGATCAGCTCCCCGAGTTTCGTACGGGATACAACGAGACAAATTAGCAGCGAGTTCCTTGTCCAAGGGAATTTCAAGATAACTCAATTTTTCCACGAGAGCATACTAGGCACCACCAGGGTTCGAACTCGCTACCTCTCGCACCATAGTCGAACGCCTTATCGATTGAGTCAACTTGACTGCTAAGATAATCTGATAATCTGATAATTAGATACCAAAATCACCATCGCTACACAGAAATTGTGTTCTACAAAGGATAGACAATTTACACAATAGGGTGCTTGCACGGAAGATCATAAGTTCAAATCATCCTCCAGACACGCTCCAGAAGACATATGCAAATGCATGGAGTACAATACCAATCACCTGTAAACTGGTATAGATCAAAGTAAATCTTTCTACTCCATGCATTAGCATATCTTATGGAGCTTGTCTGGAGGATGATTTGAACTAATGACCATTCGTGCAAGCACTCTTTTTGACATAACTTTAGAAATATTTGAATAGGGCAACATGAGTAAATAATAAGAAAACAAACATCACGCCCTCGATGCAACTCGCATGTAATCGAAGGTCATACAAGATAATCTGATAACAATAGCTTGACAATAGCTATCTATAATCCGTTTCGAGTCCCTTCATACACAGTCTCTGGTCCAATGCATATACTGTGTGTATTGTTCCCGGGTATTGTCAATGCAGTCAAGCAAACATGTATTACATTTTGAAAAGGCTATATTGTATCATAGTGATGTATGGCCAATGGACAATGGCCAATCACAGGCGAAGTAATCAAATAGCAGTGACTCTTGCCTTTGTTACTACATGTCAGTCATCTTGTGATTATCGGAGCATGTAAACCTGCAAAAATCGAGACAAACTGCCAGCCATATGCCGAAAGGGGTCCCAACTCATGGCGCAGGACCAAAATACAGGTCATTTCATATACAGTATGGATGTGTATAGCATAAACCCCGCAAATAGGAAAAATTAAAGGCATAGGGGAAATACAAACCACCATATATCTACTTCTACTCATGATAGTTAATTCATTTTGGTATCAATATATATCTAATTGATTGTTTGAACAGGAGTGTAGCAAGATTCTCGGGGGCCCATGGCCAAGGAGCAATACGGGGCCCTTTTAGCATCTGCTTAATATTAGCCACATCCCTTAGGGGACAACCCAAAAGTTCGATGAAGTCCTATAAACGAAAGTCCTTTCGTTAGGAGGCTGAACCCCTCCCCTCCCTCTAACTTAAATGTGAAATATCGAAAATTCCAGTATTTCTAGACAAATACGAATACTAAGTGGCCCAAACATACTGCAGTTACTGTCCGTTTTCCTATACACAATACACAGTGCTCTTTCCCATTGACGCGTGACCCCTACAAATAGCCCTACGTTAACAGTATGGGGATATGACTAGTTAACGTCGCTGTGTGAAAAATAACCGGCCAATATTAAAAGTACTCCTCTAAAGTTCTAGAAAATATAGTTTTTTAACATGTCCTAAATTTTTAGCTAATTTAGATGTTTGGAAATATTCGTACTTTGGTGTTTTAGTTAATGTTATAGGTAATAGTACATTGCCTAGTTAACGTCGCTGTGAGAAAAATAACCGGCCAATATTAAAAGACTCTTCTAAAATTCTAGACAATATAGTTTTGTAACATGTCCTAAATTTTTAGCTAATTTAGGTGTTTGGAGAGGGTCGTACTTTTGTGTTTTAGGAAGGATATGTAAACGACAGATAACACCAAAAATATGAAGAAATTATTTCCAAACAGTGTTAAGTCAACAATCATTATGTTGCTCATTTTCAAGAATGCTGGTTTACAAAAAGCACGCCATTGTCTCATTTCGTGAACAATGGTACACATACCATTGTTTCCTTTCGTTTCCTTTATAATCGGTTACCCAACTGAAGCTTTAATACAAACTTTATTGCGATATCGCACATGAAAACAGTCACATGTGCACAGCCAGAGAAGATCCGATTTAATCAGTTGAGCTGTTTCAATGAGTGTTATCTTGGTTTAATAGCTTTTAATGGGGTTAAGTCCTGCAAAGGTCGAGATGAATTCTACTGTAGACATGACTGCATCATGAATTAAACCCAAAATTATATGGTTTAATTAGCTATAAATTTGCAAATGGTCATTTGCGACTCACTCTTTTATATTTCTACATTTAATCCGCTGTTAAATAGATTAACATTTTCAAACTATACATTAAGTAATTAACACACAGCAAACAAGAGGCAATCATTTTGAATCTTTGTTGTTGGTTTATTATGTGAGTGGGAAGCAGTGGCGTAGCGTCATAGGGGCACGTGCCCCCAATCGATTGCAAAATTTAGAAAATCACATAGGAAAATAGCCAATATATCATATGGCTTGTGCCTCCCCATCAGACCTGGTGCCCCCAATCATGGTCGGTGGCCCCCAATCGGATGACCCACGCTACGCCACTGGTGGGAATGATGTTAACGTATTCATCGGTTATTAGAGACTTTGCGGAATGAAGTTACTTTAACTGGAACGGCAACTTCAGAAATATTGATTGGATTTCTTACTCAAATTTACTCCAACGCGAACGTACAGCTTTTTTAAAATTAAGTGTTTCTATTTTAAGTTATAGGTGTTTCTAAATTTCCCTAAAATCAAAAATTTAAAAAATAATTTTCTATAAAATTAAACACTTTATCCCAAAAAGCTGGCGAGAGAATTTAGGTATTAAGCTTATACACCATCCCTGAAAGTTTGGAAACCATAGCACACTCCATGTAGGCAAAAGAGATTATAATGTGTAAAAATTTAGGTAATTTTCAAAAAATAAAGAAATACATAAGAAATGGTAAAATTTTTATGAAACTCTAAAAATAGGTGAATTGAAGACTTATCTTTAGTTTGTTCTAAGTTTTGAATTAATACACAATTCCAATTTGCTATTGTGGCTATTTTGCTGCAAGCTTGATTAGCCGTTCATCCTCGTCCATCTAAACCAGCGCTATTCCACCTTTTTAACACACCGGGTTAGAAATAAATAATGAAAAACTGCATGGGCTCAACATTTTTATTTTCAAAGTGTAATAGTAATATCATTTACAATAATTTAATTTGCCATCTATTTTGTTTGAATAAATTTTGTAAACTATGTAAATTAATTCATATGTTTCCATGTTTGCTAAAGTCTATTATCCTTGGCCAAAATGTATGGTTATGAATTGTGACACTGACACTTTAATACCTGAAAAAAAATGGAAGATGAAGTCATTCCATAAATAAACTAAATTTAATAGAGTAAGTCTACCTGTAACCATGGTATTATATGTAATTACCTTTATTCTTAGCTATAGGGCCTGCAAAATTCATGGGTCATGTGATCTTTATGAAAATTATTCACGTGTCTTCTCATGCATGCATGAATCAAGTAGTCATGGAAACCTTTGAAAAAATAATATATACATAAATCGTTCCATGTCAACATATTCTATAGAAAAAATTATGACAATGAAATAAGGAAAAAATGCAACTAAGACCACGAACACTGCCGTGTTGTGACCCCTTAATGACCTTTGACCCCAAAATTTATGAAAACCCCGCAGACATTGGCTAATGTCAATGCTTGTGTGCACGTGCCATCACTTGCCATGTTATTTGTGGCCGAGGGGCATTTTAAAGGTATTCCGTTTAATAACGAAAGTGACCCCTTAATGACCCCAAATAAAAAATACCACATATACTTTGGCCAACCACAATTCATGTGTGAACATACCGTTACTGTCCTATGCTTTTCTTAGCTAATAACATTTTTGAAGGTATTTTGTTTTTATAACGGAAGTGACCCCTTAATGGCCTTTGACCCCAAATCTGTGTAAACCCTATAGATACTAGGTAATAACAATGCATGTGTGCAAGTGGCGTCACTGTCCTGCTTAAATTGTGGGAGAAGCTGCATTTTGAGTTGAAATCACGTTTTTGACCCTATGACCCATGCGTGATCTTTGACCCACGAGTTTCATGTGACATGTAGGGGCATGGTCAATGATGGTTGTGACCAAGTTAGGTCAAAATCGATGTAAGCATGTGAGTGCTAGAGCAAATGTAAAGGTTGACAGAAAGAAGAACTCACTCATTATCTCAGCCGCTTAAGGGAACAAACCAAAAGATCGATGACGTCCTATAAACGAAACTAGTTTCATTTAGGGGGAGGGGTAAAAATACTCGATTACGTTTGTAAAAAAAACATCGGGTTGAAGAATCTGCTATTATTAGCTTTTCCTCATCAAAATGGTTCTTTTTTTGGGGGGGGGGGGGTAGCTTGGGGTCCAAGCATGAAAGAAAGGAAAACATATTCAGATATTGTTGAATATTTTTAGAAACTTACAATATGTACATTGTAATATCGTGAATGCAAAGAAAATAAAAACAGAATCAAGGAAATCCCCGATTCATAAACATGATAAATGTTCAATTGTAAAACACAAGATATAAACGCAAATGTTTGGACAAAGAAAAACAAATTGTTCAGCCTTGCGTCGCTTTTACCGTTATTCCCTAACCTCATTTCTTTCTCAAAATATTCTTCACCACTTTCATCAGAAGAAACAAGAATTTTGAATTAAAGAAAAAAGTAAAAGGGTAGCAAAGTATAGAAGCAACGAAAACCAGTTCCGGAGAGAAGAGCAGGGAAAAACTCAGCAAATAAAGATACAAAACCAAGATAGAAAAAGAGAGAAAGAAAAGAAATAGCGCGAACAAGAAACAAGCAAGTAGAAAAAGATACCCTGGGAAAGATGAAAATAATATAGTTCGAAGAAAGAAGCAAAGAATACAGAATAAAGAAAACCGAAAGTGAGAAAGAAAAGACATATGAGGAAGTGAAAGAAGGAAGAATAAAGAAATTCTAAATTTCCAATGAAGGACAAGGAATGGAAACATGAAAGAGCTATTCATCGAGAAAAGCAAATGAAATGAAATGAAGCGAAAGTTGCTCTGTGCAAAATGGTATCGTATAATATTTTGTCCATTAAAAGAAAGATGTACATCAAGGCTGTCCAGTTTCTACATTATTGTTTATATTAACTATTGAAGTTTTGGCCTGTAAAATAAGATAAGAAATGGTATAAAACTTCCAGGGATTCTCTGGCAAGAACAGTGTTGATTTTTAAACTATTAGCTTAGTTATTTTTTATTTTACTTATTAGTTATTTTGACAAAGTAATATAACATTATAACATCAGGAACTCAAATGTACAATTTTATTACGTTTAACAAAACAAGAGAACCCTCGCCGCTCGGTAACAGCATGGTATATTTTCAAATATAAATTCCGAAATGTTTTTGCAGGCCGAAGGGGGGGTTGAAGCATTTTTTGTCAGACAGGGGGGTAGTTTTTGGTACACATTTACGGGGCACCTTTTAAATAACACGCTCTAAGAAGGCTTAGAAAAGCACTAGAAAATTTCATGCCCGCGACGCTCGCATCTTAAATCTAGACAATCTAAAGTTTGCAAAATTTGGCATGCCGTCAGCAGCCTGCTACGCTAACTGCCTAAGTCATTTTTTGTAATTTCGAGAACAACGAACAAAATATGGTTCAAACATGCATTTAAACATATTTATTCACCAATCTTTGCATAAGAACAAATGATAATGATACAAATGAAAGGGAATAATCCGAAATAATTAGGGTGATTACGTAACTGATGCATGCTTGAACCACATTTTGTTCTTTGTTCTCAAAATTACAAAAAATGACTTAGGCAACTAGCGTAGCAGGCTGACGATGTGCAAAGAGGGGGTGCAAATATTTTGGCAGGCCGAGAGGGGGGCAAGCAATTGTTGGCATGCCGAGAGGGAGGAAGCAATTTTTGGCACGCCATATGGGAATTTACCCACCGCGGCTCATAATAATTGAATAACCCCTAATATAAATTAGGAATCAAGAACTTCATAATTGTAGTACAATAGTATGGTCTGCTTTGTGATGTTTGTATTAAAGTCAATTAGTAATTTTGCTTGCCAAAACCAGTAAGTTTTTACTTACTAATATTTCGTCCATCTCGTCGGAGGACTTCATCAGATGTGAGCATCTGATCCACTTTCCCAGGAAACTGGCTTCCGGTTGTGAGTAGTCTTACTTCCAGTCTTCAAAAGTGGGTCAAATACGTGACTTAGGAAATAAGTGCCTTCCTCTCTATTAATGGTCTTTGTCCCCCTCTTTCTGATCTCAATCACTGCTCGTACTTATTTGCCCTTGCGACATGATCAGATATGGCCGACTTAGTTTGTTCTTCCTCGGATGCCCTACGTTCTGACCGTGTGAACTTTTTCTCGTTGGCTTTCTTAACTTCCGCTTGATGTTCCGCAAGCCGAATCCCAAACAATCGAGAGGTCTCGCCAACATAACTGAGATCGCAATTTTGGCAGCCGATCTCGTAAATACAATTGCCTGTTTTTAGTTTGTCTCTTTTGTCTTTGGGGTGGACCAGGATTTTTTTGAGGGTTTGATGTAGTTTCATAGCGGTGTCGACTTTGTGCTTTTTGAAAATTCTTTGGACTCGTTCAGAAATTCCATTCACATAATGGAGCACTACCATGCCCTTGCCTTTGTCCTCATTCTTTTGATCTTTCTTTACGCCAGGTTTTTCAGCTGGTTTTGTTTTTTGTTGCATTTTTGCTTTCACTTGGTCCACTGCCCATTTTGGATAGCCACAGTTTTTCAGGGCTCCTCTCACATGTTTCTCTTCATTCGCTCTATCCGCTTCATCCGTAACCACGCTGTACATGCGATCAAACAGGGTTCGGACTACACCCATTTTCCGGAGGGGGTGTTCTGACTTGAAACTGAGATATTGGTCAGTGTGGGTTGGTTTCCTGTATACCAGGAGCTTTACCGAACAATCAGGTTTCCGGACAATTAGCGTGTCGAGAAATGGTATTTTCCCTTCTTTCTCTTCTTCATAGGTAAATTTTATACTGTCTGTTTTGTCGACTGTGTTTAGATGATCGGTTAGGTTTTGAACTTGACCTGTTTTTATTATTTCTAGCAAATCATCCACATTACGACGACAATACCGTGGCTTACAATCAATCGGGTGCAGTGGCGATTGCTTGCTGTTCCAAAAATTCCACAAAGAAATTTGCTATGATGGGGCTGACTGGGCTGCCCATCGCGGCGCAAAACCGTTGCCTGTATGGCACCTCTGAATTCAAAATAAGTGGTGGTTAATATAAATTCAAGGAGTTCGATAATGTCTTCAACTTTAAGTTTGATGCGCAATTTTAGATCTTTGTCCTCTACCAGTCTTTTTTTAACCACATCTAGGGCCTCCTTTATTGGCGTATTTGTAAACAAGGACACCACGTCGTGCGAGTTGAAAATTTCATTGTCCTCAATACACACTCCACTTAGATGTCTCATAGCCGAGGGAATCTGTATAATCGACGATTGGTCGTACTGGGTTACCTTGTTTGTGGATTTTTGTGGTACAGTAGAGAAGTGGTGTATTTGCCGTGGTATGGTACAAAAGCTTATATTGTTTCTCATCAATTTTGTTCTCTTTCTTAAGTCTAGCAAGGATGGAAGTTAACTTTCGCTTATACTTTGGGGTTGGGTCAGCTTTCAGTTTTTCATAAGTTCTTTCGTCTTTCAGCATTTCGTGAACCATTTCTTCATAATCTACTTTGTTTAAGACTACAGTTGACCTACCCTTGTCTGCGCCCATAATCAAGATCGAGTCATTATTCTTGAGGGAATTGATGGCTAACCTCTCCTCTTTCGTGATGTTAGACTGAGGGGGCTTCGCATTTCTAAGTACACCTACTACTTCAGCTCTAAGCGCCGGTCTTTCATCGGCAGGGATGAAACTGCATGCTTTTTCCGTGGCAACAATGAATTCTTCATTGGGAATATGATCGCAACTTACCGCGAAATTGAGCCCTTTCCTCCGGTTCCGACAGTTTGTGCTTGGATAAGTTAGTCACCCATTTTTTGAGTTGATTTTCTGATAGATCTACATTGTCCTGGCGTTTTGGGGGCAATAATTTGACCCATTTTTGAAGACTGGAAGTAAGACTACTTACAACCGGAAGCCAGTTTCCCGGGAAAGTGGATCAGATGCTCACATCTGATGAAGTCCTCCGACGAGATGGACGAATATTTAGTAAAAACTTACTGGTTTTGGCAAGCAAAATTACTAATTGATTTGATGAACAAACCTGATGAATCTATTCACTTTGTAATATAGGTAATGAAGTTTGGGAAATTTTGAGGAAATCAGTAGACAGTAGGTGTACTTGTGTCACAAGTTGTGTTGATATGCCGGCTTTATTGATCCATCCACATCGATAGTATAGGGCAATATGCTATGTCCAGTTTAATATACCTCGTTTAGTATAATTAGGCATAGATCTAAATTTTCAACATTTCAAGATTACGTTTCTGGCAGGGAGGGAGGGGGTCAGCCGAGAAACCAAACTAGTGACGTTTATAGGACGTCATCGATCTTTTGGTTTGTTCCCTAACTGTGGTGTTCTCATGGGGGATTTTAATTCAAATTTGCTTTTGTCATGTAAACACAATGAATTTGGTTGAATCCAATTACGTGTAAGTTGGGACTGGCATGTGTAAACGTCAGATTTGGAAAAAAATGACCAAACTCATTAAAAAAGATTATGGCTTTAAATAGCTTTTAACTACTTTTTACTAACGCAATCGGCCTTTTTGACCCACTCCCCATAACAAAAGGACTTTCGTTTATGACTTCATCAAACTTTTGGATTTTTCCCTTCAAGTTTATATTTCAAATTTCGACACACCAAGATTATTATATATACTTCCTTGTGTTGAGATTCATCATTAAATATTTCTCACATTTGTCTTTATTACAATTATTATATCAATATGTAGCTAATTGATTGTTCTAACTTGTTAGTATTATTTTAAAGCAAAGCACTCAATAGTTGTTAGGTAGCTAGAGAGAACAAAAGTAAATCTAAATTTACCATGTGTAAACAATATAAAATGGCAATATTAAGGGGCAGATGAAATACAAACCACCATAACTTATCTTTTACTGATCATAATGAATTTATTTTGATATCAATAGCTAATTGATTGTTCTAACGTTCTGGTACTAGTATTAGTTTAAACCAAAGTACACAGTAGTTGTCAGGTTGAAACTAAAGACAAATTGGCACACTTTTTGGACGCCATGTTGCAATGAGAATGTATAATTTAGCCATATGGCCCTTTAGTTATATATAAGACCTATAAACAGAGGCGGCGTCGGAATTTTTTCTGGGGGGGGGGGGCATGGCGGAAGTGAATTTCAGGGGTGGGCAAAATCGCCGCAAAAAGTGGAAATTTACGTGATTTTGGGGATTTTAGACAAGAAAAATATGGGGGGGGGGGGGGGGGTGGGCAAATGCCCCCTTACATGCCTGGAAAACAACACAGCTAAAATACTTCTGCTGTGATTGTAAGCCTATTATATACACTTCAATTGGCAACGCATCACACTTTTTGTATAAATTTCTGGAACTGCTTATTTCTTTGCTAAGGTAAATCCGTTTTCCTCCACAGCGATGAAAAAACGTTATGTTGTTTAAAATTGCTAATTTTCTACTCATTTTAGGAATCATTTTCAACAAGGGGCTATGAATGTGATTATAAATTTGATGAACTACAGGCACTATCCTTCCGCAGCAGACGGGTAAGTGTACTTGTTGAAGGAATCTCGCGGAGATTTCTAATGGTAATTT